>NC_133666.1:580735785-581035785 GCF_037893015.1 Macrotis lagotis
TCATCATGACCATTATGGAGTACAAAAGGGTTTGTTTACTTCCTGCTAACATCACTGAATCAGAATTTAGGAGTGTTTTTTTGTTAATTAGATTGTTTTTGTGTTATAAACACTTCTGTCCAACTGTTCAATATTTCATAATGCTTTTGTCTTCAGGGCTTCTAAGTATCATATATGAACAAATCAACTGCAATAGCACACAGAGTTGATCTTGCCAACTGCTACTACTGGGATTCTGTGATCTTGGACAGCTCATCTAGTTTGTTGTTTCTTCCTCTGTAAATTGAAGGGGTTGTTCTGTGATCTCTAGGATTGTTTATACTTCTAGGTCTATATATCCCAGGAATTCTGCAGGTCTTTTCCATATATCCTGGCATAATTTATGGTTTTATGTTGACATATGTTGGGGGAGGTTCACTATTGGTGTTTTTTATTTTATTTTATTACATTTAATTAATTTATTTTCATATTACTACAATGGTCTTGTTGTAAAAGTAAAGAATCCCCTCTCCACCCACAAAGGAAGAAACTTCAAGAAAAGTAGAGTGAGAAAAAGTGTACTTCATTCTGTGTTCAAATATCATCAGCTTTGTCTCTGGGATGGATCACATTCTTTATCATAAGTCCATCAGAGAATTTGCTTCAATATTTTTTCCCACAGTTGCTAATCCTAACTGTATTTCCCTCCATTCTATTCCTCCCCACTCCCAATTATTCTATTCTTTCTTTCTTTTCACCCTGTCCCTCCTCAAAAGTGTGTTTTATCTAACTACCCTCTGTCATGATCTTCCCTCTTTTCTATCACCAACACCCCACCTCCTCTCTCCCTGTCCCTTTTTCTCACCCCTTTACTCTTCTTTTTCCTTGAGGGCAAGATAGATTTCTATATTCTATTGAGTGTGTATGTTATTTCCTCTCTGTGAGGCTTCCAATGAGAATGAAGGCTCACTCATACCCCCTCACCTTCCCCCCGCTTCTACTGCATTTCAAAAGCTTTTTCTTGACTCTTTTATAAGATATATCTTAGCCCATTCTAATTTTCCTTTCCCTTTCTCCCATTACATTCCTTTTTTTATACTCTTTATAAAATGTTATACCTTCAAATTCAGCTTCCTCCTGTGTCTTCCCCTAATAAATGAGAAGATTCATATGAGTTAACAGTATCAACTTTCTATGCAGGAATACAAAAAGTTCAACATCATCAAATCCCTCAGAATTTTCCCTTCCTATTCACTCTCTTTATATACTTCTGTACTTGAAGATCAAACTTTCTGTCCAGTTCTGAGAGCTTGAAATTCCCCTATTTATTGAATGTGCATCGTTTCCCCTGAAAGAGGATGTTCTCTTTTCCTAGATAGTTGATTATCAATAAGTAGTAATCCAAGTTTTTTTGCCTTCTGGAATATCATATTCCAGACCCTATGAGCCCTTAATGTAGGCTGCTAAATCCTGTGTAATTATGACTGTGTTTTTATGATATTTAAATTGTTTCTTTCTGACTACTTGTAATATTTTCTCCTTGAAATGGAAGTTATGGAATTTAGTTATAATATCCCTGAGAGTTTTTATTTTGGGATTTCTTTCAGAAGGTGATTGCTCTCTGCTTCTAGAATATTGGGCAATTTTCCTGGAGAATTTCTTAAAAATTTAAGTCTGGGCTCATTTCCTGGTCATGACTTTGAGATAGCCCAATAATTTTTAAATTATCTTTCTGGACCTGTTTTCCAGGTCAGTTGTTTTTTCAATGAGATATTTCGCATTTTCTTCT
This sequence comes from Macrotis lagotis, assembly GCF_037893015.1. Lineage (NCBI taxonomy): Eukaryota > Metazoa > Chordata > Mammalia > Peramelemorphia > Peramelidae > Macrotis > Macrotis lagotis. Next base: position 580,737,554 of record NC_133666.1, read on the forward strand.
AGTTTTTCATTATTTTGGGATTTTTGATTATTTCTTGATTTATCACAAAGTCATCAGTTTTCCTTAGCTCCATTCTGTATTTGAAGAAGCTATTTTCTTCAGAAAGCTATTTAATCTCCTTTTCCATATGGCCAATTCTACTTTTTAAGTTGTTTTTCTCCTCATTGACCTTTTGTAATACTTTTTTCCCCCATTTAATCTAAGCTTTTTTTGTTGTTGTTGATATTTATTTTTTATTTTTTTATTTTTATGTTTTTTGCAAGGCAGTGGGGTTAAGTGGCTTGCCCAAGGACACACAGCTAGGTAATTATTAAGTGTCTGAGGCCGGATTTGAACTCAGGTACTCCTGACTCCACGGTCAGTGCTCTATCCACTGCACCACCTAGCTGCCCCTTGATGATATTTCCTTTAATATTTTTTGTTCTCCTTCACTAAGCTGCTCATTTGTTTTTCTTTGTTTTCCTTCATTGTTCTCATTTCTCTTCCCAATTATTCCTCTACCTCCCTTACCTGATTTTAAAAATCATTTTGAACTGTACCATAGCCTGAGCCCAATTCCTATTTTTCTTGGAGACTTTCAATACAGAAGCTTCGACTTTGCCATCTTCTGAGTGTGTATTTTGATCCTCCAAGTGATCAAAGTAATTGCTTGTTAGTCAACTTTTTTTCTTCTATTGTTAGTTTATTTTCCTAGTCTATGACCTGATTTTAACATACTTCCCAAGCTTTTGAGTGTTTTGGGGACACCTCCCCAAGGACCTTATTTCCTTCAAGGTCTTATGGAAGACTCTGACTGTTCTCCTGGTCTGTGGATGATCACAAGCACTTCCTTCTACTCTGGAGCTGTGAGGAAGGTCCCTGTTCTATTATGGCAGTATGGGGCCCCAGGCTATGACCGGTATCTGTATATGGGCAATGCAACAGAGTTCTGTCCCATGGATTGTGGAGAGACCTCTACAGTCTCCCTTAACCCCCTTACAGACTGTGTGCTGAATGTTCTGGAAGCATCTTCCAGGTAGGTGGCTCCCCCTGAACTCTTCCTGTTTCCCATGGCAAGACTGCACTGAGATCTGTGCTAGACTTGGCTCTGCATTCACTCTGGTGTGGCAGAGTTGTCCCGCTGACCTTCCAAGTTGTCCTTGGCTATCCCAAGCCTGAGAAGTCTGGTAATCACTCCTGCTGCCACTGACCTAGGAGTCCCCAGGGACCCAAGCACCCCACATGCTGTTACTGGAATACTGGACTTGGTTCACTGCAGTGTGGAGTGACCTGGGCTGTGCTGCAACCCTTTCCAACCATGGTTGAACAATCCTTTCCTATGGATCCTCCAAGTTGTCTTGGTCCAGAAAACTGTTTCATTCAGTCTTTCTATGGATTCTGCCACTCCAGAATTTGGTTAGAATCATAATTTTAAGGCATTTGAAGTGATCTGGGAAAGAGCTTCAGGTAATTCCTGCCTCCACACAGCCATCTTGGCTCCACCATTGATGTGTTTTTTGAGAAGATAATGAAATTTAATGTTATTATGCTGATTTGTAATACAGGTATATAAGTACTGAAGAAGAGATAACACGGAACCTCCTTTTTTGATATTTGAGCATAGCATCCTTAAGTCAGGAAAGTGTGGGTCAAATTATGCCTCTGACAATTATGAGATTAATGGCTGTTATTAATATAGTGCTTAAAGATTTGTAAAATATTGTGTATGCATTATCTCATTTGATTCTCTCAGAAATCCTATGTGAGTGCTATTATGATTCCCATTTTATAGATAAGGAACAATGTTTAAGTAATTTGTCCATGGTCACTCACTGTTAAGTTTCAAAGTTAGGTCCTGTTAGCTCTCTTCCTCAGCTCCAGGTTGCCTCTGGAAAACCTGGGAAAATCACTTGATTTCTATGTGCCTCATGCAAATCACAGATTTAGGGAAAGGACTAAAAATTAAGTATCAGAGGCTTATCTACTAAGTCATGGACAGGTTGCCATTGCTTTGGGCCAAAGAATACTGATAAGAATACAGTTATTACTTCCACATCATGGGGGGTTAGGAGTGTGGGCACCTGCCTCTATCTGGAATATCCATTTAAAAATGTTCAGCTCTCCCTTCATAACATAGAAGAAGACTGAATTATTATAGTATTAAAATAAAAAAAAGATAAAAAGGTAAAATATTAAAAAAATTATTTTTAAATATGGTATTAAATATGGTATTTAAAAGATAAAATTATGTTAATATATATTATACATAGATTTTATGTACTTCTGAATTTTTTTTTAGGTTTTTGCAAGGCAAATGGATTTAAATGGCTTGCCCAAGGCCACACAGCTAGGTAATTATTAAGTGTCTGAGACTGGATTTGAACCCAAATATTCCTGACTCCAGGGCCGGTGCTTTATCCACTGTGCCCCCTAACTGCCCCTACTTCTGAGTTTTTAAACTTTTCCTATGTAACATGCTGTCCTTCACATGTTATCTGCGGTTTCTGCAAAACTTCTCCAAAATTCCCATTTAATTTCTTATGTCAACCCATTATTTATATCGAAACTTTCATGGGGAAAATTGCTATGTAGAAGGGATAATTGTACATTCCAAGCATAGGAGCCACGAGTGCAGTCTAAGTCATTAGTTTCATGATTATATTTGCATAGAAACCATAGATTTCATGGATTACATGTGGTTCTATTTTATCCAAATTTTTCATATATTCATATCTTTTAAGTTTATGCAAGTTATTGAAAATGATGGATTACAAAAATTTATATGCAGTGCCCTATAACTAATACTCATATTCTTTCAAGTTATTTCCAAACTTTACCACCTACATGCTTCAGTCAATTTCTCAACCTCTTCTTCCCAGAATCTAGTCTCTCTGCTCCTGGACTTGGATGTCTAAATCTCTGATATGTGACCTTTTTCCTCATCTGGTTTGGAACCTTGTCTATACAACATTCCTGGTCATTTCTATACTATGAATTGGGTTTTTTTTTGCATTATCCCTAGAATTTAGAAACTGGAAAACAGCAAGCATTTACTATATATGCTTTTGCATCCATTCCTTCATCTGTCTCTGCTTAGCTATATAATCATTCTAGTTGTAAAACTAAATGTAATTTTGAAAGCTCATATACGTTGACTTGGAAGGTTCTTCAAAGCAGGATTGTGCTGACAAATGTTTAACAGCCAGCTCTCAAAAAATAGGTGACAATAGATGATATATTTTTAAGTTTAATCTGCATTATTAATATTTTCTCCATCATTTTCTAAACCAAGAAATCAACAAAATACTAATGAAGTGAGAGAATACAGGCATCGGTGAAGATGACCTCTAGATGACATCTGCTGCAGATTAGCATTCACTCAAAATTCTAGAAGAATAAAACTTTTCTTCTTCATGTATTACTTCAGCATCCTATGTAGGTCCCATCCAGGCTGGTGAAGCTGTTCTTCTTTTAAGACAGGAATTTACAAAATCATAATGTAGAACAGTGGAAGTTGAGGTTGGAAGGTATTAAAGATAGACCACTCATCTAACCAAGCTAAAGATTACAGTTCTGACCAATAACATTCCTCCTCTCTCTCTGAATGAAAGAAATATAAATCAATGAGAAAATATGTATTAATTTTATTATGAATTTGAGAAAAAATAATTTTCAAGGAAAAATTACCATATGTGTCCAAAAGCAAATAATTTAAGGAATATCCAAGGTATGAAGACAATCTGGATCTCTGTTTTGTACTCCTAGTGCTTATAATAGAAAGTAGATAGGACAGTATAAGAATATAGAGTAATCAAGATTAAAGAATATTCAGACATACACACACACACACACACACACACACACACACACACACACAAACACAAATACATACTCTACCCCATCTCACTTTTAAGTTTTTTATATTCTTTTAAAGTAAGTAAGAAGGATGAGATTTTGCCTTCCTTAAAAATTGTATTTCCTAGTAAGTGGGATACTGACTCCTTAAACCTTTTGAAAAATGGTATTAGCCAGCAGAGTTCATCAGGAAAATAAAAGAGTAGAAGGATGTATTATAAGTGTCAGCAGGGTTTTTAGAGATGGAGTGAAAAGAGTAAAGGAATGCAGAGATGAAGGAGAATAAGAAGATATGAAGAGGTTATGTCACTGTTTGTTTGCTGTCTATATAATCATTCTAATTGTTAAGCTAGACAATACAATTTTGAAGGGACTTCTGAGCAGAAATATGCTGGTAAATGTTTAACAACCAACTCTCCAAAAAATGATGTATTTTCAAATTTAATTTGCATTATTCATATTTTCTCCAATACTTTCCTCAGCCTAGAAATTGAAAGAACTCTAAATCAAGCCTTGTTTTGTGGCTGATGATTTCAAAATTTCAAAACTGATTCATTTAAAATTGGCTCTTGGAAGGTGGTTAGAGTTATCTTGAGCACATCCCTTCCTCAGAAGTCATTTAATTGTAATGCTTTATTTTATTTATGAGGAAAGTGAGGTCCAGGGGGGTTTAGTGATTCTCCAAAATTCACTTGACTAGTGATAGGATATGAATTTTGACCCATATTCTTTCCATGATACCATGGATTCTTAAGTTGAGCAATCTTATAAATTATAGCATGAATTTTTGGTTTGTTAGAGTGAGGGAAAGGAAAATAAAGTTATGAAACCATTTAGCATAAAAAAGAATACATCTTAGAATCTCAGAATTAGAGTGGGACCTTGTATATTGATTAATAAAGCCTATGGTCCAATGCAGAAATCATCTCTATAATGTCTCTACAAAATGGTGAACATCTCCAGTGCTGGCTTGCTTACAATCAAGCACACCTCTTTCTTGGCCAAACTCTTGGAACTTTTCTCAGTTTCATAGTCATTTGCTGACAAGGACTGATTGTTGAAAAGCTATTTATTAAATATGTGGTATAATTAGTAATGATCTACTTGTGTTTTGTTGGGTTTTTTTGCAGTGAACCTTTTTAAGCTGAAGCCATTTTGTACCTCCAGGGTATTGATTTAGGTACAATTGGACAAGGCCAATCTTTTCCAGGCTTGTATGAATCATAATGGATAGAGTACTGGATCTGGAGTCAGTGAGACATGAGTTAAAATCTAGCCCCAGATATTTAAAGTTACATGACCATAGACAAATCACTTAGCCTTTATCTGTCTCAGTGTCCTCATCTGTAAAACAGAGATAATAACAGTTACCTCCTAGGGCTGTTGTGAGAATCAATTAAGGCAATATTTATAAAGTATTTTACAAAAACTCAAAGATCGATATAAATGATAGCTATTATTGTAATAGAGAGTGGCATACTTCATTGTGATTTGATTTATTTCACTTTGCATATATTGCAGGGTTTTTGTTTTATTTTTTCCTACAAATCTAGTGGCACCATTTTTCCAATGGCATGTGTTTGCATCATGTCTCTATGTATCATTTTGATAATTATCACAGTTTTTCAACCTTTCTCATCATTATTATTATATGTTATGATGTTTCTCTTGTATTGTTTGGGGTAAAGATGAAGCAAATCCACATACGATGGCAGACAATTGATAATTATGTTCCAACTATTCTACTGACTTTTCGACGGACATATTGATATATTGATGAAAATATCTGTTCTATTGACTTTTCTGCTGACATAGTGATAAATATGTACTGATTATTCTTCTGACTGTTCCAATCTCTCTCTCTCTCTCTCTCTCTCTCTCTTCTCTCTCTCCTCTCTCTCTCTCTCTCTTCTCTCTCTCTCTCTCTCTCTCTCTCTCTCTCTCTCTCTCTCTCTCTCTCTCTCTCTCTCTCTCTCTCTCTCTCTCTCTCTCTCTCTCTCTCTCTCTTTCCTTGTACCTCCCTATTTACATAAACTTAGTTGATAAAGCAGTAGTAGGGTTTGAGAGGATTGACTCCAATTTTGAAAGAAATTTTGGTGAAAATGCTTTCAAATAGCACAGCATGCTACAGAGAAATCTTCTGTGAAAGGACAAGTCAATCAATGTGGCAAACTTCATTGTTGTCTTATTTTAAGAAACTACCCAAGTCTTCTGTAACACCAAACCTGGTCAGTCAGTAGCCATTAACACTGAGGCAGGATCCCATGCCATCAAAAAAAAAAGTACCATTGACTTAAGGCTCAGATGAAAACTAGCATTTTTGGCAGTAAAATATATTTAAGTTAAGGAATGTACATTGTTTTTAGATACAATACTATTGCATACTAATAGATTATGGTGTAGTCTATATATTATATAATAGTTTGATATAGTATAAAAATAACTTTTCTATATATAGAAAAAATCATATGACTCATTTTATTGTTATATTTGCTTTATTGTGGTCATCTTTAACTAAACCTCCAATATTTCCAATATTTCTGAGGTATATTTACATGTGTGTTTTTGTACATATATGTGTGTGTGCATGTGTGTGTGCACTGTGAGTAGTAAATTAAAGCTTCATGGTTTCAACTATGTACTATCTCCTATTTCCCCCAAAATAGAGGAAGAATAACAAGAATATCACAAATAAGGAAGAGATAATTAAAATGTAGAATAACTTCAATTACAGGATCAAGGGTTTAAAGCAAGAAGGAACTTCATAGATCATTATATTTACTTCCATCATTTTGCAGATGAGAATCTCAGTACTTAGGTAGATTAAGTCACAGAGCTAGTAAGAGCTTGACACTATAGTCTGGTTGAAGTAATAAGGAAAATAGGACTTATCTGTCTTTCAATTTTCCCTCCCAACCCCTCTATACAGTTATCCCTTCCACATTGCAATTTTTACCATCTTGGATTTGATATATTGCTGATCAACATAAGAAATTAAATGGAAATTTTGAGATGAAATTTGTAGAAACTTTAGACACCTTGCAAAGGTCAGAAGATTATAGAGAAAAAGTATTTTTATTTAACATTGGCCTATATATGGCCTAAGAATAAAAACTTAACCCATATTTTCAAAAAGGTGCTATAAACACCCATCATGGAATAGATTACTTTATTTCTCTATTCTAAAGTGAGCATACTATAAATGATAGCAGTCACTTTGAGCCCCTGATGTAAGGGAATTTTTTATTGTAGTGTGGGAACAGAGCCCTCCTTTTAGGACTTTCTTTGTGATTTGAGAAATTTTTTACATTGTTTACCAGAATCTGAACCTAAATTTCCCATAGTTGCTAAATGGGGGAATTTTTAGACTGACTCTCTCTCTTTGACTCATATCAACAAAGCAAGAAGTATTGAGATGAATTAAGAGGTTAAGTGTCTTGTGGCATATGAACAAAATCTCTAGTTCCATTATGGGCCAAGGGTCCAATTTATTTTTGTCATTTTAAATTATAAATTTGATAATTAATTATCATTTAGTTTTACTCTTTTTTTCCCTTTTTCTTATTTTTTTTCCTGTATGGGCAGATGCAAAGATTTGCCATTAATGGCTTCATGTCAGCTTCAAAGGAAATCTGCCAAAAAATGCTTCAGAGGTCTATGCTTGACCCTGTGCTGCTTTACATTTTAATTAGTGATTTGGACCAAAACATAGATGGCAGGTTTTTCTTTCCTCTATTATTCATTACTTGTCCATCTTGTACAAATCATTTAACCTCCATGGATCTGACATTTCTAATCTATAAAATGAGAGGACTGGATTAGATGGCTTGTTGATCCTTTTACTCTGAGATCTATTAGTCTTTGAATTTTAATAAGAAAAAAAAAGAAACATTTTACACTTGGGTTCAAAAATGACTCTATAATTGTAAGTTAAGGATGAGTGACTAGAAAATAGTTTGATTGGGAAATATTTCCTGATTTTAGCAGATTTCTAATATTTGAAGGCAGCTCTGTGGGTCTGAAAAACTGGACCTGGATTTAGGATGACTTGAGTTCAACTCGGACCTCAAACACTCTCTAGCTGTGTGACCTTGGGCAAGTCACTTAACCTTTGTTTGCTATAAACCACTGGAAAAGGAATTGGTAAACCATTCCAGTATCTTTGCCCAAAAACATCCTTCCAGGATCACAAAAAAGTCAGATATAACCAAACAACAACAACAACAACAACAATGTAATATTAGACTGTAGTAAGAAAGATGAAGACTGAAAAAAAAAAGTCAGTTACAACCCTCCTGACTCAGCTCTAGTCAGGCCACTGAAAAATTTTGAAATATCATGTTCTCTTCTTGGACTGCATATTTTAAGAAGGATATTAAATCTACTACCAGGGAGTTTGAGGCTGATAAATAATTTGAATTTAGGAGTTTGGAGGTACAATATATTAAGACAAACAAGAGTTTACTCAGTCTGGCATCAATGTGGTGAACTTTCAGAACCTCACTAGGCTGTCTAAGGAGAAGTGAACCAGCCTGGGTCAGAAATATAGGAGGTCAAATCTTCTCCTATGATGATCAGCAATGGAATCAAATTCAGGATTGGACACTGTATTTCCAGTGTTGGTAAAATAGGGAAAACCAGTCTCCAAAAAAAAAATAGAAGACATAAATCATCTGGAAGGAGCACAAGGGAGGAAGACTAGGATAGTAGAGTGTAGGTTTAACTAAATGGATGCTCAAGTCCCTTCCAACTTTGAGGTTCTTTCACTCTGGATTATGCTGGGAAGTATTGAAAGTAGTTTCTATTTAAAATTCTCTTCTGTTAATCCATTAACCTTTTGTGACTCCAGGACTTGTTTTTATTACCTTGCACTTTGTATTTTGTATTAAGTATCTGAAAATTAGTTTTAGAATGTTTGGTAAGTATATATGACATTTGAACAACATGATAATTAAGCCACCTAGCATGACACCATGCCTACTCCCTCAAGAAAAGTCATTCCACAATCTTTATTTGTTTTCTTAACAACTTAAGGACCTGCAGTGGGGTGGAGAATTACTTGTCCTAAACTTAATGATAATGATGTAATGTGAAATAATATGCTGCTTTTAGGTTTACTAAATGATTTACAAATATTTTATTTAATTCTCATAGAAATCCTGGGAATATGAACTTGTACCATAGTGATGGTAGTATCAGAGGAAAGGGGATGTGTTTGAGAGATGTTGCAAAGGCAAAATCAACAGATTTTGAAAACATTGACCACCAATGGGTGAAAAATAGTGAGGAAAATGGGTGAATTCCCAGGTTGAGAATCTGAGAAATGAAGAGAGTTGTTTGCCCTCTACAAAAAAGGAAAGGTAAGAGAAAGAGAAGAAAACAAGTTAGATTTGGGGCATATTGAGTTTAAACTGTCTACTGGACATCCAATTCAAAATGTTCTAAAGACAGTTGTAGATGCAAGATTAGAGGACAGCAGATTGTTTGAGGGCAGGATAGGTAGATTTAAGAATTATCTGTTTGGAGATGGAAATTAAATCAAGGGAAATGACAAGATTGCCAGGTGAAGTAAGATAGAAGAAGAGAAGAGAGACCCCAATGGTTGAAGGCCATGATCTGGAAGAGGAGCTAGCAAAGAAGAAAGAGAAAGAGTTGTTAGATAGGTATGAAGAGAATCAAAAGAGACAGCAAAGCAAATAACTGGTAAAGAAAACTAAATTTAGATATAATCTAGCATTGCCTGAATTTAGATATAAAACTAAATTGTACCAGTTGACATTATTTTTATATCTAGAGAATGATATATGGAGATACTGAACCATATATCCATGTAAAAACTTGGACAAGTCACAGAACTACCTTAACCCTTCTGAGATTCAATTTCTTTATTTATAAAATAGGGATAACATTGCTTGAACAATATAGTTTATGAAGTCTTTATAAATATTAAAAAAGAAAAAAAAGCCATAATTAGATTGGGAAGAAGGGTCTTTGTGCCAGGGAATTTAAATTTAAAGGAAAGTCAATTTTTCATCTGACAGTCCAGTCGTCTTCTGGTCTATCATCTCTACTGTATTATTTTCTACACTATTCTTGCCTATATGTTTTGGTTAAGGAAGGCAAATACTAGACTTCCGGCAAAGATGGAGGAAAGAAGCCAGTCACTGTCCTAAGGTCACCTGACTTTCCCTCAGAACTAATATGAATCAATCCTCTTAAGAGAATTCAAATCCACAAAATCCAAAAAGAGGAAAGGAGAAGACTATCTACCAACAAGATCTGTCTCAGGGGACCATGGTTAAGCTGTGGGCAGAGAGCAGAGAATCAGAACATGGGAGGTGGAGTGAGATCTGGGACAAACCTCAGAACAGCCTCAGAAACTTTTGATTTTGTAAGTGGTCAGGAGAACTCCAGTGAGGTTGGTGGGAGAGTTCTAGTACAGCAGGCTGGAGAGATTTAGCACAGTGGCTAGACATCAATCTGGTCAGCTCTGCTGGTCGGGAAGATCTGGGACACCAGTTCCATATTTTGAGCAGAGTCCACATAGTTCCACTTGAGCAAACACAGTACCAATCTTCCCCACCCACCACACAGGCTCAGGTGTGGGCAGCAGATCTCTGTGAATAATAAGTAGATTAACTATATAGCCCAAGGACTCAGCACATGTTGTTCAAGGATAAAACAGATCCTGCTGCTCCCACCCCACCCCACCCCCAGGCCTAGGGAGTGGGCCACAAATCAAGGTCACAGACACTCCATAGAAAGCCTCTAGCACCCCTTACTCTCTGACTTACTTGGAGTTACTAAGCCCAGGGAGCAACGCCTATAGGATTTTCAAAACCAAAAGTCTGGGAACCAGCCCCACCCCCAACACAAGATCTTAGGAAAATGAAGAAAAGCCAGTTAAAAGTGGGGTCCATTGGAAACTACCTAGAAGAAAAAGTCAAAGAGCTAGAATTGTTAAGGACAATATTCATTAATCTCCAGCCCAGAAAGACTTCTTAGCAGAGATCACAAAGGAGTTTAAAAATCAATTGGAAAAATTGGGGAAAATATCCCAAGAGAAAATTAACAACTTGCAAGAGAAAATTAATACCTTTCAACAGGGGGGAAAATACTTGGAAAATACAATTGTACAAGTGCAAAAGAAAATAATTCTCTCAAAACCACAATTGGGCAAATGGAAAATTCCTTCAAAAATAGAATTGACATATTGGAAAAGGAGTTGCAAAAGGAAAAGAATAATATTCTTCTCTAAAAAAGGAATGGATTCTATGGAAAGCAATGACTTTATGAGACAAAAAGAATCTGTTAAACAAAACCAAAAGATTGAAGAAATAGAAGGTAACATAAAATATCTCATGGGCAAAACTACTGACCTAGAGAATAGATCTGGGAGAGACACTTTGAGAATTATTGGACTTCAGGCATCTAGGTGGCACAGTGGATAGAGCACTGGCCCTAGAGTCAGGAGTACCTGAGTTCAAATCAGGCCTCAGACACTTAATAATTACCTAGCTGTGTGGCCTTGGGCAAGCCACTTAACCCAATTGCCTTGGGGGGAAAAAAAACCTAAAAAAACCCAAATTAGATAGGGTAATGGACAGAGCACTAGCTCTGGAGTCAGGCGGAAGTGAGTTCAAATCTGACCTCAGACATTTAATGATTGGCTAGCTTTCTGACCATGGGCAAGTCACTTAACCACATTGCCTTGCCAAAGAAACCCCAAATTAGATCATTTTGATTACATTATATTAAAAAGCTTTTGCACAAACAAAGCCACTATAACCAACATCAAAAGAAATATAGCAAATTGGGAAACAAGTCTTACAACTAGTATTTCTGCAAAAGGACTCATTTCTAAAATATACAGAGAACTGAGTCAAATTCATAAAAAAAAGCCATTCCCCAATTTGCAAATAGTCAATGGTTATGCAAAGGCAAGTTACAGATGAGGAAATCAAAGCTATCCGTACTCATATGAAAAATTGTTCTTAATCATCACTGATTAGAGAGATGCAAATTAAAACAGCTATGAGGTACTACCTCACACCTATCAGATTGACCAATATGATCAGAAAGGATAATGTTCAATGTTGGAAAGGATGTGGGAAATCTGGGACATTAGTACATTGTTGGTGGAACTGTGAATTCATTCAGCCTTTCTGGAGAGCAATCTGGAATTATGCCAGAAGGGCAACAAAAATGTGCATACCTTTTAATCCAGCAATAAAACTACTAGTCTATATTCTGAAGAGATTATTAAAAAAGATAAAAATATCACTTGTACAAAAATATTCATAGCAGCCCTGTTTGTGATAGCAAAGAATTGGAAATTGAGTGAATATCCATCAAAAGGGGAATTGTGGTATGTGTATGTTATAAAACACTATTATTCTATTAGAAACCAAGAGGGAATTAGAGAAGCCTGGAAAGACTTTCATGAACTGATGTTGAGTGAAATGAACAGAACCAGAAGAACATTATACACCCTAGCAACATGGAGGTGATGATCAAATTTAATGGACTTGCTAATTCCATCAAGGCAATAATAAGGGACAATTTTAGAGTAACTGGGATGGAAAATACCACTTATATATAGAGAAAGAACTGTGGAGTTTAAAATAAGTCTATTACCTTCATTTTTTTAAAAAAAGTATCTTATGTACAACATAATTTTTATATCTCTATTATTTTATTTTCTCCTCAAGGACATGATTTCTCTCAACACATTCAATTTTGATCATTGTATAGCATAGAAGCAATATGAAGATTATCAGACTTCCTTCTGTCGGGGGCTGGGAGGAGGGAAGAGAGGGTGGGGGAGAAATTATCAAATTCAAAACCTTAAAAAAGATAGGTAGAAACTACAATTATATATAATTGAAAAACTAATAAAATATTTTTAAAAAGGAAGGCAAATACTACCACACACTCTCAACTCAACATACCCCCGACTGACTATATAGAGCAGTATTGTGGTGCAGTGATAGAGAACTAGTCTCAGAATCAGAATGATGGGAGTTTGAATCAACCTCAGACAATTGCTACTCACTGGCTATGTGACCTTGGACAAGTTACTTAACCTTGATCACCTTGCATCTACAGCCATCTCCAGTTGTCCTGATTCATATACCCCAGATTCACATGCTTGTCACAGCATCACCTCCCTGATGTCATGGTTGAAAATGAGGGACAAATATCTCACCCACTTCTCATTGGGGTCAAGACATAGTGGATCACAGATTCCATTGTAAGGTGTAGGTAAGACTCTCTCAATGATGACTATACTTTTCCCAATTTGACTGCATCTGACAAATGCTTTTTTCCAATATAAAATACAAATGAAGACAATGACACCACAGATTGGTCATTCACCTTAGTCATCCCTCCTCTTCTCCCTTGTAAACTAGTTCCCTGCCCAACAGGGCTTTTAAGCCTCTTCCTCAAGTCTCCTTTCCCACACATTTTCTCCAAATGCCTAACTTTCAAATTCATTTGTCCAATATGCATTTATTATTTCTCTATTATGGCAGTGACTGTAGCAATTGCTTCCCAGGCACTGGACTGAAAATATTGTTATTCCAAAGACTCTAAAAGTCAGGTTCCTGGGCTGTCTCCATTGAGGTCTAAGTGATTTTCCCTTCATCTAAGCATATGGATAAGAATAATGCAGAAGATGATGCAGAAGAGGTTCTGCCATTTCTTAGCCATGTAACCTAGGAATGATCTTGAGATCTTACTACATTGTAAGTTCCATGAAGGAAAGACACTTTTAATCCTTATTTTTCTCTCATTGTTTTATGCATGGCAAGCATTAAATGGAGTTTTTTTGAGGTAATGAAATTTACAACTTATCAAGTTTATTTTCTTCATCTGTGAAATAAGAGTTGTAATACTTGTTTTGCTTACATCAAATGTTTATCATGAGGCTGAAGTGAGAATGCATATTAAAGAACAGTTTTTCAAAGTACCAAATGAAAGTATGTTTTCACTATGTAAACATTTTGTCTAGGAGGAATTCAAAGTGACTGAAACAATATGAATTTGGGGGGATATGTCTCTTATAGTTTTATATACTCCCAAGTTAGAAATCTCCCTGACTCATGATGATTGGCACCTTTCCTACACTCCGTCTCATGAAGAGTTGCCTAGAATTGAATACAGATCTCTACAATTGGTACGTTGTTGTTCAGTTTATATTTTTTAGTCATATCCAACTCATGATCTTGTTTAGGGTTCTCTTGTCAAAAATATTAGAGTGGTTTGCCATTTCCTTCTCTAGCTCACTTTACAGATGAGGAAACTGAGATTAACAGGGTTAAATGACTTTCTCAGGGTCTCACAGATAGTATCTGAGGTCAGATTTGGACTTGAAAAGATGGATCTTTCTTTTTTCCAGAGCTGGCACTCTATCAGCATACTGTGCCACCTAGATACCCAAACTTATATTGACTTTAAAAAATCAAAGATTAGCATTATTTATAGTTTATTGTATTTTATGTATTTTGTTTAACATTTATCAATTACATTTTAATCTGGCTCTAGCCCTATTCCATAGTTTAGCTGAAGGGTGGGAGTCTGACATCTCTAGTCTACAGGACTGAGAAATTAAATCATTTATTTAGGGTCACACTGCCATTGCATAGCAGAAGAGAGACATTTATTAGAATTAACACGGTATAGGGATTAGAACTCTAACCTTAAGACCAGTGAAACCTAGGTTTGTGTCCTACCTCTGAATTTAGAATATTATCTAATAATATTTTCATTAACTATGCTAATGAAATAAAACTATAGCTTGATAATTCAAAAATCATTTCTACTTAACAATGGGATATATGCCGTGGCTTTTATTTGTGACATATTTTCCTCTTTAGTTATGATTTGCTTAAGATGATCTTAAAATGTTTCTTGTTCCAAGAACACCACAACCACTGGTGGTCTATAAACAGTCTGGGTGGTAAGGAGAAGCCAAATATGGATTCCAAAATTGTCATGGAAAATCCAGTTACAGAAGGCAGAAAGTTGACTCCATTTTCATTTCTCCCATTTGATCCAACCCACTCATGCTTTGTAGATGACCAATTTGGCTCAATGCAATTCAACAAATCATTTATTAATAACCCCTTATTGAATGTAGATCACTGATTATTACTATACTTATGGGTCCCCCCCCCAAAGTGGAAATCTGAAGAAACAAAGTACATCTTAAACTTGTACCCTCTACTGACAAGCTTTCAGGGAAATGTGCCACATATGCAATGAAATATAACTCAAAACTGCATGAGGAAAATAAATTGAATGCTAGGTGAGATCCAAGGAGGGAAAAAGTCATTGTCTAGGACAGGAAGAAGAAATGCTTCTGGAAGATATGGCATATGATTACTTAGGCTTTAAATATGAGTAGGAATTCAAGAGGTGAAAAGAGAGAGCACCTTCCAGAGAAAGGGATCAACATTTGAAAAAGCACAGCAGGAATGTATGGATGTTGGTATATAAGCAAACACTCTGGATAGTAAGCAAGCATTCTAGTTCAGCTAGTTTGTAGAATGGGTGGAAGTGGGTAGACTGTGATAAGACTAGAAAGATAATTATAGGGATTTTTTAATGCCAAGCATTGGAATGTAAACATCACTCTACAAGACATGGGGAAATTTTGAAGGTCTATGAACAGTGCAATGACATGATCACATCCTCACTGAGGTAATTAAATGATTTTTCCAACATTTAGGTCTAACTAAGTCCCTCTACTCTTCAAGAAGTTCCATTGGCTCCCTATTAATTCTAAGAACAAATATAAAAAAATCTGTTAGGCATTTAAAGCATTTAGTAATGTGAACCCTGCCTTCCAGTCTTCTTATGCCTTACTACTCTCACAAATTTTATAATCCAGAGACATTTACCTTCCTGCAATCTTTTGACCATGACATTTCATCTCTTGAGTTTAATTTGACATTAATTCTTTAAAGTAAAAGGGAGATAACTGACTTATTGTCAATATGGCACCCGCCATATTGAAAGTAAATGCTTCAAAATGCTTAAGGTGGTTTTCTTATTAATCTTAGCTAGTGCTCCAATCTGCCTTATGTTGAATAAAAAAAGTACTTTTTACCACTAAGAACTGCAGGCTTAATAAGTCAGGTATGATCTTGTCACTGACTTAATAGCTGTACATACATAGTGACTTAGCACAACACTTCCTCACTCTAATCCAATTTGTGTGCTAGTCATAGTATCACCTCCCTGATATTGTGGTCTTTGAAAATGAGGGACAAATATTAATTAATTAACATACATGGTTCTGATCATTAGAAGAATCTCAGGTCAGAAAACATGCATTTTGATGAGATCCAGAATACCCATCTACAACTGGAAACTCTAATTGGAAATTATCATAGAGAATAGTTCTATTGCATCAAATTTATAAGGTCACAAGTCATTCCACAACTGATAAATGGTCAAAGGATATGATCAAACAGTTTTCAAATGAAGAAATTAAAGCTATATTTAATCATATAAAAATGTTCCAAATCATTATTGATTAGAAAAATGCAAATTAAAACAACAATGAGGCATCATCTTACTCCTATCAGATTGACCAAGATGAGAAAAAAGGAAAAATGATCAATATTGGAGAGGCTGTGAGAGGATTGGGAAATTGATGCATTGCTAGTGGATCCAACCTTTCTGGAGAGCAATAAATATGTCACTATGCCCAAAGAGCAATAAAAAGGTTCATACCCTTTGACCCAGCAATTCCAATTCTAGGTCTATACCCAGAAGAAATGATAAAAAAGGGAAAATTTCTACATGTTCCAAAATATTCATAGGACCCCTTTATGTAGTGGCAAAGAACTGGAAATTGAGGGGATGCCCATCAATTGGGGAATGACTAAACAAGTTATGGTACATGAATATTATGGAATACTATTGTTCTATAAGAAACCATAAATGATCAGACTCTAGTGAAACATGGAATGACCCATGGGATCTGATGCTGAGTGAAGGTAGTAGAATCAAGACAACAATGTACATGTCAGCAACAACACTGTGAGATGAACAACCTTGTTGGAAGCAGCTACTCTCAGCAGTTCAGAGAGCTAGGACAACTGTACTAGACCAGCTCTGAACAATGTTATCTCCATCCAGAGGAAGAAAAACAAAACAAAACACAAAAAAAATCGCTTCAGAATCTGAAGAACACTTTATAAAAATTATCTCTTTTCCTTAATTCTAATTCCTCAAACTGAAAATAACTAATCTATAAACATGTTTATCAAAATATGTATGTACAATGCTAACTTGACTGTTCCCCACTGGTGAGAGGGGGGTGGGAAGGAAAGGTGGAAGGAAATTTTATAATATACATGTGCATATGTATGAAAATTAAAAAAGAGTAGTTCAGAGACTAGAGCCTCAAACCAGAAGAAAGAAACCACAAAAATGCATTATTCATGTGTTGTACCTAAATCAATCAATAATAGCTGAAATAGACTCATAGTGGATGACTGCTCTTCAGTCAAGGGTGTACATAGTATTAGCCCCATGAATTGGGCCCAATTTAATAAAAGGCCCCTGACACAAAAAGAGAAATTATTCATTCTGATCTTCTCTCCCAGTACAAAGTTATTTTGCCCACATTCTGTTATAAATCTCTGCCATTGTTTGTCTCACAAATTTAAGATAATGCCAGATGACCTTTAGGAAAGCTGGATAGAACCTCTCACTGGTGTCTATGAACACGCCTATGAGTGTTATATTTCCTGCTTTGTTCTTTGAACTCTGACTTCTGACTTCTACTAATTTGGTTGTGATAAATACATATGGGTTCAATGGATTCTTTTTTAGGCAGCTTGTGTACTATGTGGATAGAGTACTAGACCTAGAATCATGAAAATAGTTTAGAACTTTTCCTGACCCTGGGTGAGTCACAAATCCTCTGTCTTTCTGGGTTATTTCATTTTTAAACTGGGCATAATAAAAGCACCCACCTCCAGAAGATAATATCGATAATATTGATATAATATTTATAATATATTAACACCATATAAATGCTAACTCTTATTATTTATTTTAAATCCCCCAAAATTATGTTGACAATGAAAGAAAGAACCAGTCAAGAATTTAAAGAACTGACACATATAAACCCTTTAATGTATCTTTTTTGTTGAGATGCAATAGAATTTAAATAGCCTCCTGACAGATTCAAAATGGTGAGAGGCCAATGGAATTTTCATTATGATTGTCTTGGGCCTAGAAACTTGGGTTCTCTCTCATCTTGGGGGATACCATCTCAAAATGGCAGCATTAATATTCCTAAGTGCAGCTAGGGCCCAAATTTTACAACATTTTTTTTTTTCTTGAGGAATATCCTAGAGAGGTTCCAATGGTTGTGGAAGACCTAGAATGCATTCTTACCAGTGAGTGACCCTGGTTCCAAGACAATTCCAGTTCTCTACCATAAAGCTTCCCAGTGACTCCAAGGCTTCCCATTCAGCCTAAGGATGTGAGTTTTGCTTTGTAAAGTCATAAGGCACCTACTACCTTTACCATAGCCAAACTACATCTATTTGGGAAGAATTTCTGGAAAAATAGATTCAAAAAAGCATTTAAGTGATTTCTATGAAAAAAACCACTGTAACATGTTCTAGGTATACAAATAGGAAGACAATATAGTCCCTGTTTCCAATAAACAAGTCAGTAGTGTGATATGGCAACCTCAAAATCTTATTCAATCATGGTCTTCATTGAGAGAGGCATAACTTTAAGGAATTTAATCCCCCCTCACTCTGGTGAGACAACATTCTGGACTTTATAGTTTAGAAAGGACACCAATAAATTGAAGACTGTCCAAAATTAGGCAACTAGAAAGATTAAGGGTCTTAAGTCCATGCTACATGAGGACTGGTTGAAGGGATTAGGCAGTCTGGTAGAGAGAAGAGAAAACAGGCAGCATTCTGAAGATTTATTCAAATACTTTTTGGGGCAAATAGGTGGTGCAGTGGGTAGCACTGGCCTAGGAGTCAGGAGGAAAGGAGTTCAAATCAAGTCTCAGATACTTGACACTTACTAACTGTGTGAAGTTGGGGCAAGTCACTTAACTCTTATTGCCTCATATCCAGGGCCATTTCCAGTCTTCCTAATTTGTATCTGACCAGCGGGCCCATGTGACTCTGGAAGAGAAAGTGAGGCTGGGTGACTTAACTCAGCCCTCCCTTTGTCATGGCATCACCTTTCTGATGTCATGGTCTTCTTTGAAAATGAAATCCATCTCTTTCAAGTACTCTAAAGAAGTTTAGGATAAAAGATAGAAGATAGATGGGGCTTCATCTTTTTGTCTCAGATAGTAAAAATAGGAACAATAGATGGAAATTGAAAAGAGGGAAAAACAAAGGGTTGATGCAAAAGAAAAACATATCCTAGGAATTAGAGCTGTTCCATGGAAGAATGACTTGTCTTTAAAGGTGATAGTTTACCCCTTTATTGCAGGACTTCAAAGGCCAAATGTTATCTTTTGGGTGTTTTTTATGACTTCTCAAATACAAGTTGGACTGCAGGGCTACTGTGATGTCTTGAAATTCTGATATTTAGTGACTAAATGATTAAATAATTTCTATGTATAAATATATGATTCAGATCTAAATATATGATACAATGAGGAAACAGATGTTCAAGTGAGATTATGTAACTTTTGTCAAATCACCTTTAAAAGACTAAAAAGTCAGTGAGTATGAATGCATTATGAAGCAATGAAAAATTGCTTTTTTATGTTTTTATTCTTATTGTCCCACTTAAAATATGTTTTATAATATTCTCTCTCCTCTCTCTCACTCTGTCTTTTCCTCATTTTACCTTCCTAAGATCATTCAAAACTAGAACTGACATGTTAAGGCAAGGGTTTGCATTTTTATTTGGGGGGGGTTATGTGGCAGAGGCAACATTAGAGGGTTTTTTTTTTCCTTTTTTCCTACTTTAAGTTCTGTGGTATACAGAATACTGGAAGGGGGCATTGCCAATTCTGCCATTAAATATTTTCATGATTTGTACCATTATATTATTCCTTAATTTTATGTTATTTTTTCTTATTTTACCCTTCTCAACATTGAAGTTCATTTAAGGAGATGTGACATCTTAAACTGGCCTTAACAGTAAAAGGCTTTACCACCTTGGTCATACAATTTGTACTTTCTAAAAAGAATTTGAGGGCTTCTAATGAGAGCTTCTCAACTTGGGTTAAGGATGTCACATTCTCCTTGGAAGAGGATGTAAATACTAGAAGTAAAGGGAAGATGAAAGGAAGAGAGAAGAGAGATGATTTGCAAAATGATTAGAAAATAGAATTCATATTTAATTCTCTTCCTTTTTTAGAGTTTAAAAATACTGACTAATTAATTCTGGTCTCAGAGAAGAGAAAGTATAGCAACTCAGAGGTTATCTTGTTCAATCCTTTCGTTTTACTGACTATCCATACACTTGAGGTGCAGGCAGATTAAATTAAAATTAAATATATTAGGAGGTTTAAAAAAACAAGAAAACATAATGAGTTCAGAATCAATGATTCACAATCCAATAAAATGCTCACTCTATAATATTTGCATTGGTTAATTCTGCAACTAACAGGGTCTCAGAATTTTTTTGTGGGGGAAGGAGAATTATGCTTTAGTGTTGTCATCCAAGAGCTCACTGCTCCTTTCTCTTTGATAAAGTTTTAAAGTTTAGGTATGTTCTATGAGCCCCTAGGTAGCTGGAAATTCATTGGTTGGCATTGCTGACAAGCTTCAATGTGAACAAATGGCTTTTAAATAGTAGTGGGCTCCCAGGAGACTACTACTGGGAATCTCAATCACATGTGTCATTCAACTCAAATCCTGAGCTCAAATCCAACTCAAATCCAAATTCATCTAAACAGAAGTTATTTGTCACCGGGTCTGTACAAAATCAAAAACAGGAGAGTTTCAATCATCCTTCTTTCCTCCTTTTTTCCATTCCTTCTCAATACTTTCTTTTTCATTCTCCCTCTTTTCCCATTGCAAATGTCCACTCTTTCCTCTTCTCCTAGGCCAATTCAGGCTCAAAAGGAAGGTTGGGGCTGGAATGAGGGAAGCCAAAAGGTTTGTTGGAATTGGATTGGATCTGGAAAATGAGTCATAGACAGTGACTGGAACATCTTGTGATGTTTCCAGGGATGATGTGGGAAACTGGCAGATTTTTCTGGATAGACTGAAATTTTGTGGACAATCCTTTTTGATAGTTGGATGGTAAAATTACTGTATTTCATGAAAAAGTAACCAATCTGGAGAATTTTTTTAACAGATACTACCTATGTCAGTGGTCTTATGGTAAGGTTCTAAAAGTAAAATTCCTGTTTAAATTAGTGACAATCTCATGTAATGGTATTTTTTTTCTTCTGGAAACCAAGACTATCCTTTTATCTTCCTAGCTTGTGCCTATCTAATTAAATCTTGATGGATGTTGGAGTGCCCATTGGAAGCTGCAGCCTTTTTCTTCCTGTCCTCCCCTTCTCCTAACCATTGCCCTGTCCTCTCAATGCTGATCCCTTTGGGAGCAGACCCGTAGTTTGCATTTCACTCTGACCCTCAAACACTCTGCCATCTTTTCAACAGTTTTAGATTAAAAACATAGCTGCTCCCACCAATTAAATGAACAGGAAGTCATCATTTAAAATCTTGGTAAGCTGATGAAATACCATCTGTTTTACCATTTCTTCCTAAGGTCCACTAAGACTTGTATGTCCTGCCATTACATTCTACCTGGATATTACCTCATTACCTCATACTGCAACTTAAAGATTTCTGAATTTTTTTATACATCCTGCACTGGAGACTTCCTTTATGATAAAAAATTGACAAAACCATGAACAAATGGACATGCTGCTTTCCAGAGGATAGTTACCTTAAAAAATAGACTATCTAGGGAAGTTACAACTGGCATTCTTCAAGAGTCTAAATACCAGTTTCTTTATAGATAGGATTTCTTAGACTTGAAGGGAGGAAGGGCTATAGTGAAATCATCTCAGATGAATGAAGTCATATGATTATAGTTCTGGAGCTGAAAGGGACCTTAGAGGTCAGCAAATCCAATCTCTCATTTCACAGATGAGAAACCACACAACTATGCCACTATAGTACCAAAATTGTCACTGCATTGAGCAGATTTCTGACTATTTGG
Source organism: Macrotis lagotis (assembly GCF_037893015.1). Taxonomy (NCBI): domain Eukaryota; kingdom Metazoa; phylum Chordata; class Mammalia; order Peramelemorphia; family Peramelidae; genus Macrotis; species Macrotis lagotis. The sequence continues at coordinate 580,759,580 of NC_133666.1, forward strand.
TTTTTTAATGTTTTATTATTCCTCAGTAAATGGTTATCTACTGTGTTTCTAATCTTTGCTTTCATAAAAAATGCTGCCAAATTATTTTGGTATAAATGGGAACATTTTTCTTATTAATGATCTACTTGGGGGGGTGAGTCTAGTTGTGAAATTTATACTTTAAAGGTTATCCATATTTTAGGTACTTTATCAGCATACTTACAAATTGCTTTCCAAGATGGTTGTTCACAGTTCTACATACAATGTAATAATGTACCTATTTCCTCACAACCCCTCCAGCATTGATCATTCTATATTTTTTCATCTTTTCCAATTTGCATAGTATAATGGGAAACATCAGAATTTTTTCTCTTATTGTTAAGAATTTAGACCATTTTCTCATGTTATCATTTAGATTTTATAATTTTTGAGAGGTTTCTTCATATTCTTTGATTATCCATTGGAGACATTTTGTATATTATATATCTTGAATAACAAATGTTTATCAGAAATAAATAGGCGCATTCATTTTTTATCCATAAACTTTCCAGTTTTGTGCAATCCAAGTTATTTGTTTATCTTTTCTTATTGATTCTATCCTTTGTTTGAGGTCATTCATTGTAATTTTATTTTATTTCATTGTGGTCATTGAATAAATTATTCTACAAATTTTGCTAACATCTTTCTTCATCAGATAATAAAAATAAGAGCAACATCATTTATGTAGTGTTTTAAGGTATACAAAGAACTTTACATATATTACTTTATTTTATCTTCTTAACAGCACTATCTTCAGTTTCCAAGGAAACTGAGGCAGGCAGAGGTTCAGTGACTTGCCCAAAGTTATATAATAAATGTCTGAGACAGGATATAAACACATCTTAACTCTATGTCCAGCTATATTTCTATTGCCGAACTTAGCTAGCCATTAATTGTTCCTGAGGTTCTTTGACGTGGTCATATTTGTTATTTATAAGGGGAATTATATTTTTATCATATTTATATAACACCATGTAGCTAAGCATTCCTCAATCTATGGATGATTACTTTCTCGTCTATATTTTGCTGCTGCAAAAATGCTTTCATTTATATATATATATATATATATATATATATATACACATATATCCCCACATGTATATACAAAATATATCAAAATATATTATATGTAGATAATATTATTTACATATTCTCTATCTATCCATATCTATATCTATATCTATATCTATCTATCTATATATATATCTAGATAGATAGATAGATAGATAGATAGATAGATAGATATGCATGCACACATATATTGCTGTGGTTGAAGGTTTTCCTAAATAGGACACTGGACATTCTCCTTAACACTGATATAAATTGGAAGAAATCTTTGGTTCAAATATTCATATATTTAAAGAGAGAGGCCTGGGCCAGATGATGTCTTCAGGTTCCTTCTGCTCTATTTGTATAAATATCTGGTGTTAAGTGACTATGAGTAGTGCCACCAAGATACATTTTGGTTATTAAATTGGGAGTGGGTGGTCACTGGTAAGCGAAGATCAGATCTTTTGCAATAACACAAAGGAGATCTTTAAAGTTCGTGTATGCCTTAGCTAAAGTAGTACTACATTCATTAGTCCAGAATATTTTCATATGAAGCTAGTTTCTCTGTCACCTCAACCTAAGCCTCCATTCCCTGGATCATCATATTCATGAGCAATGGAAAGTGGTTTGATTTTGTTTTGAGTCTGCAAAAAATAATCCCATTTGGTACTTCCTAGGAATGATCATCCATGTAGTAAATGGAAGAAAAAGTTATACATGAGTCAGATGGCTCTGATTTAATGGTCAGTGAACTGAACCTTGTCAGGGTTCCCTCAGGCAGAACGGTAATAAACAAGTGTTGGTTCTCTTCGTTGATCTTCTATCTCCCTCCTGGGTAGAGGCACAACTTCCCTGCAGAGTGGACTACATGAAGGAGAGGTGGAAATGTAATTCTATGTGACAGTGAGAAAGTGATTGGGTGTGGGAACTCCAGGGAGAATACCAAATGGGAGACAAGATTTCAATTTTGAAACCCATAGCCAGCTGTTTCTTTAACAAGACTAACAAGGAATTGGTGCCTTTTGAGGCACAATGGCTCTGGGGAAAAGCAAAAGGGTAAACATAGATGATTCTTTAAAGTCCCCTATGTAGTCTAGGAGGACAAACCTAAGTATATTCAAACTTTTACACACATACACATACACACATACACACACACACACAAAATCAAGCAGTTTCCCCTGCTACTTCCCTGCCCTATATACCAAAATGAGAGAAAAAGATAATTTTAAATAATAGTAGCATTTTCATAGAACTTTATTTACATTTCTTCATTTGCTCTTTAAAACAATCTTGTGAAAAAGATGCCATTATTTCCCATTTTATAAAATAGGAAACTGAGAGAGTTCAAGTGACTTTGCCAGGGTCAAAGAGTAAATGTTGAAGGGAGGATTTAAACTCACACCTTCCTCTCAAATGTTTTATCTAATATATCCAATTTATCCTGTAGACCTACACGTTATTTGGGTATTAGGTGAACAAAGGACTCTAATCTTCAAGATTTTGTTATTTTAAACTTCCAAGAGAATTCTTATAGTTTGTGTATTAAACTATTGATACAAATATACTATATGACAAATATTATACCTTATATGACATAGTATCTATTATTATAAAATAATTATATGCAATATACTATATAAATGCACATAATGTGTTATATATCACCAGTACTATGTTAGTTTACCCAGGAAGTTGAAAGAGATCTTTGAATACTTTGTCAATATACCCCCAAACCAAATATATGTGTGTATTTTTGGAGACAGAGAGACAGAGATTGAGAAAATTCATATATATATATATATATATATATATATATATATATATATATATATATATGTGTGTGTGTGTGTGTGTGTGTGTGTGTTTTGTAATGTGGGAGATACAAAAATATATAAATACATATGCATATATGTGTATATATATATAAATATATATATATATATAATATATATATGCATATTTAGTAACTATATATGACAGGTAGTGAAGTGGATTGAACATTCAGCCTAGAATAAGGCAGATCTGAGTTCAAATCCAGACTCAGACACTTAACATTTACTAGCTGTATGACCGGGGGCAAGTCACTTAATCTTGATTGTGTCATATCCAGGATTATGTCCAGTTGTACTGACCACTGCACCCAGATGGCTTCCTTCTTTTTTTCCTTCTATCCCTCTTTTTTCTTTTCTTTGCTATTAATTTAATAGATTATTCTGCTATAGTGAAATTAAATTACGGTAATGTTTCCCTTCGTCCATTATCTTTTCCATGATGTCATCTTGGTTCCAAAATTTCTCTCTGCATATGTGTGTATACATATGTACGCACCCTGTTTGTGATTGCAACTGTATTCCAAGAGATCTCAAACTTACTGCTTTGTGGATAAAAGTTTAGGTCCTTAGGGACCTTTCTAAGGATCTTGGGATTTCAGTCTTCCCAATCTAGGGAGAGATATGATAGATAGATGATAACTAGCTAGCTAGATATCTGTGAAATATTCATATATACTGTAAATGTTTTTACTATATATATATTATATATCTATATACATACTAATTTTTCTTTCCTTCTTTTTTCTTCTCCCCTCCCTCCTTTCTTCCTTCCTCATTTCCCTCTTGCTTTTATTCTTCTCACATTTCCTTTTCTCATATTATTCATGTGCCTTCTGGTGCATCTTCTCCTTCACTTGTACCTCACATGAAGAGGTAACTTTTTTTTTTTGCCACGACAAAGCCCTTTAGATACATAAGTGATCCCATTGTGTTCTGTCTTCTCCCTCATGTCAGCTTCTCACTCATCTTTAATTTTTCCTTGTCTGTTATGGTTACTTACTTATTACCTTCAAGTATGTCCATGTTTCCCCATTTTCATAAAAACAAAAACCTCCCTACAACACCAAACCCTCACTAAATCCAGTCATCTTCTCTAATTATATATCTCTCTTCCCTGGAAAGGCAATTTGCAATAGGTATTTCCATTTATTTTTATTTTTTTGCAATTTTCACCCATTCTTCCCCCCCCCACCTGCCACAGAAGGCATTCTGTTATTCTTTACATTGTTTCCATGGTATGCATTGATCTTAGTGGAATGTGATGAGAGAGAAATCATAAACTTAAGGAAGAAAAACAAAGTATAAGAGATAGTAAAATAACATGATAAGATAACAGTATTTTTTTCCCCAAAAATTGAAGGTAAAAGTCTTTGTTCTTTGTTTAAACTCCACAATTCTTTCTCTGGATACAGATGGTATTCTCCATTGCAGATAGCCCAAAATTGTCCCTGGTTATTGCACTGATGGAATGAGCAAGTCCATCATGGTTGATCATCACCCCCATGTTGCAGTTTGTTAATTCATTCCCCAATTGAAGGACATTCACTTAATTTCCAATTCTTTGCCACCACAAGCAGGGCTGCTATGAATACGTTTGTACAAGTGATATTTTTACCCCTTTTCATAATCTCTTCAAGGTGCAGACCTAATAGTGGTATTGCTGGATAAAAAGGTATAGACATTTTTGTTGCCCTGTGGCCATAATTCCAAATTCCTCTCAAGAAAAGTTGGATGAGTTCATAGCTCCACCAACAATGTACTAGTATCCAGATTTCCCACATCCCTTCCAACTTTGATCATTGTCCTTTCTAGTCATATCAGTCAGTCTGAGAGATGTGAAGTGGCATCTCGGAGATGCTTTAATTTGCATTTCTCTAATAAGTAATGATTTAGAGCAATTTTACGTATGACTATAGATTGCTTTGATTTCCTCAGCTGTAAATTGCCTTTACATACCCTTTGACCATTTGTCAAATGAGGAATGGCTTTTTTTTGAAAACTTGACTCAGTTCTCTGTATATTTTAGAAATGTGCCCTTTATCAGAAATACTAGTTTTAAAAAATTGTTTCCCAATTTGCTACATTTCTTTTGATCTTGGTTATAGTGGTTTTGTCTGTGCAAAAGCTTTTTAATTTAATGTAATCAAAATTATCTATTTTGTTTTTAATGATGTTCTCCATTTCTTTCTTGGTCATAAACTGCTTCCCTTTCCATAGAACTGACAGGTAAACTACTCTTTGATGTTCTAGTTTGTTTATAACATTGTTTTTTTATGTTTAAATCTTGTATCCATTTTGATTTTATCTTGGTATAGGGTGTGAGGTGTTGGTCTAATATAAGTTTCTTCCATACTAACTTCCAATTTTCCCAACTGTTTTATCAAAGAGAGAGTTTTTATCCAAATAGCTGGACTCTTTAGGTTTATCGAATAGCAGGTTACTATAATCATTTCCTGCTATTGCACCACATCTATTCCACTGATCCACCACTCTATTTCTTAGCAAATACCAGACAGTTTTGATGACTGATGTTTTATAATATAATTTTAGATCTGGTAAGACTAAACCACCTTCTTTTGTACTTCTTTTTCATTGAAACCCTGGAAATTCTTGACTTTTTGTTTATCCATATAAATTTACTTGCAACTTTTTCTAGCTCATGAAAGTAATTTTTTTTGGAATTTTGATTGGTTAGAACAATAAACAGCTAGTTTAGTTTTGGTAGAATTGTCATTTTTATTATATTAGCTCAACCTATCCATGAGTAGTCAATGTTTGCCCAGTTATTTAAATCTGATTTTATTTTGTGAGAGTGTTTTGTAATTGTTTTCAAAAAGTTTTTTAATCTGCCTTGTCAGGTAGACTCCCAGGTAATTTATGTTTTCCGAGGTTACTTTCAATGGGATTTCTCTTTCAAGCTCTTTCTGCTATTTTTTGCTATTCATATATAGAAATGTTGAGGATTTTTGATGATTTATTTTATATCCTGCTACTTTGCTAAAGTTGGTAATAATTTCTAGTAGGTTTTTAGATAATTTCTTTGGATTCTCTAAGTATACCATCATGTCATCTGCAAAGAGCAAGAGTTTTGTCTCTTCCCTCCCAATTCTAATTCCTTCAATTTCTTTTTCTTCTCTTATTGCTGAAGCTAACGTATCTAATACAATATTGAATAGTAGTGGTGATAATGGGCATCCTTGTTTCAACCCTGATCTTATTGGGAATGCCTCTAGCCTATCTCCATTGCATATAATGTTTGCTAATGGTTTTAAATAGATAATGCTTATTATTTTGAGAAACAATCCATTTATTTCTACACTCTCAAGTGTCTTAGTAGGAATAGGTGCTGTGTTTTTTCAAAAACTTTTTCAGCATCTATTGATATGATCATATAATTTCTGATAGCTTTGTTATTGATATAATTAATTATATTAACAGTTTTCCTAATATTGAACTAACCCTGCATTCCTGGGATAAATTCTACTTGATCATAATGTATTATCCTAGTGAAAACTTGTTGTAATCATTTTGCATGGATTATACTTAAGATTTTTGCATCTATATTCAACAGGGAGATTTTCTTTCTCTGACTCTTCCTGCTTTAGATTATCAGTACTATATTGGTGTCATAGAAAGAGTTAGGCAGAGTTCCTTCTTCACCTATTTTTCCAAAGAGTTTCTATAGAGAATTGGAACCAATTGTTCCTTAAATGTTTGATAGAATTCACTTGTGAATCCATCTGGCCCTGGAGATTTTTTTTTTTTAGGGAGTTCAGTATTGGTTGCTGAATTTCTTTTTCGTAGGGTTATTTAGGTTTTTAATATTCTCTTCATTTAATCTGGGCAATTTACATTTTTGTAAATATTCATCCATTTCACTTAGAGTGTCAAATTTATTGGCATAGAATAGGGTAAAATAATTCTCAATTATTACTTTAATTTCCTCCTCTAGCAATTTGGTTTTCTTCTTTCTTTTTTTAAATCAAATTGACCAGAGGTTTATTGATTTTATTGTTTTTTTCATAAAACCAGCTCTTGGTTCTATTCATTAGTTCAATATTTTTCTTGCTTTCAATTTTGTTTTTCTCCTTTAAGTTTTAGAATTTCTAATTTGGTATTTAATTGGGGGTTTTTATTTTGTTCTTTCTCTAATTTTTTTAGTTGCATATTAAGTTCATTGATTTCTTCTTTCTCTAATTTATTCATGTAAGCATTTAAAGATATAATATATCCCCTGACAGCCACCTTGAGTATATCCCATAGGTTTTGGTATGTTGTATCATTATTGTCATTATCTAGGAGGAAATAATTAATTCTTTCTATAATTTGTTGCTTGATCCACTCATTCTTTATAAATGAAATTATTTACTTTCCAAGTAATTCTGGGTCTATATCTCCCTGGCTCAATATTGCATGTGATTTTTATTACATTATGATTTGAGAAAGATGTATTCACTATTTCTGCCTTTCTACAACTGATATTTAGGTTTTTATGCCCTAGTACATGGTCAGTTTTTGTGGAAGTGCCATGTATTATAGGAAAAAAAGTATATTTCTTTCCATCCCCATTCAATTTCCTTCATAGGTCTATCATATCTAGGTTTCCTAACAATCTATTTACCTCCTTAAATTCCTTCTTGTTTGTTTTAGGATTAGATTCATCTAAATCTGAGAGTGAGAGGTTGAGGTCTCCCACTAGTAGAGTTTTGCTATGTCTTCCTGTAGCTCTTTCAACTTCTCCATTTGTATGCTATACCACTGGGTGCATATATATATATATATATATATATATATATATATATATATATTTATTTATTTATTTATTATTGAAATTAATTTATTGTCTAGGATACCTTTTAGGAAGATATAGTTTTCTTCCTTATCTCTTTTAATGCCATCTATTTTTGCAGTTGCTTTGTCTGAGATAAGGATTGCTACCCCTTCTTTTTGCACTTCAGCTGAAGCAAAATATATTTTGCTCCAACCTTTTATGTTTGCTATATATGTATCTCTCTCCTTCAGATGAGTTTCTTGTAAGCAGAATATTGCAGGATTCTGGTTTTTAATCCACTGCTATCCACTTATGTTTTAAGGGAAAGTTCATTACCTTCACATTCAAAGTTATAATTACTAACTCTTTATTGTCCTCCATGCTATCTTCCTTCTGTGTGTATTTTTCCCCTTTAATCATATTCCCCAGTGTTTTGTCCCTGAATACCACCACCTTCATTGTTTTCCCTCCTATATCAATCCCCTCCCCTTTCTTTCCCCTTTCCCTTTCCCCCTTTTTCCCTTCCTTCTGTTAGTTCCCCTTTTTTCTCCCTCTGCCTGCCCCCCTTCCCCTTTTGCCTTTTAATGCTTGAAAGATAAGATAAGTTTCTTTTCTTTTTTTTTTTGCAAGGCAATGGGGTTAAGTAGCTTTCCCAAGGCCACATAGCTAGGTAATTACTAAGTGTCTGAGGCTGGATTTGAACTCAGGTACTCCTGACTCCATGGCCAGTGCTCTATCCACTGCACCACCTAGCCACCCGTACAGATAAGTTTCTTAACTTCAATGAGTGTCTAATTAACTTTAAGCCAATTCTAATGAGATGAAGGCTCAGGTGGTTCTTACCTCCTCCCTTCTCCCCCTCTATTACAATAGGTCTTTTGTACCTCTTGATGTAATGAGATTTACCCCATTCAGTCTCCTACATCCTCACGTCTCCTTGCTGTCCCCCTTTTTAAGGAGGTATTTTTTTAAATCATTTTATCTGAGTCACAGAAAAGTTATGGGTGTCCATCACTTCTGGCTAAGTATATTTTTTCTAATAGAGTTACAAGTCTCAAAAGTTATGAGACTCTTTCTCTTGAGTGGGTATACAGCCAGTTTCATCCTATTGAATTGCAGTATTTTTTTCGTTACCCTTTTTTTATCTTTTCATTTGTCCCTTGATCCTCCTGTTTGATGTCCAGATTTTCTATTTAGCTCTGGTCTTTTCATCAGGAAATACTGGAAGTCTCCCATTTCATTAAATGTCCATCTTTTCCCCTGAAAGAAAAGACTCAGCTTTGACAGATAGTGGATTCTTGGTTGCATTCCAAGCTCCCTTGCTCTTCATAATATCCCTTAATGTTTATGCAGTCAAGTCCTGTGTAATCCTTACTGTGGCTCCTTGGTATTTATTTTTTTTTCCTTTCTGGCTGCTTGCAGAATTGTTTCTTTTGTCTGATAGTTCTGGAATTTGGCCACAACATTCCTTGGTGTTTTCATTTCAGAATCTCTTTCCAGAAGGGATTTATGTATTCTTTCAATAACTATTTTGCCCTCTAGTCCCACGATATTAGGGCAATTTTTAATCACTAAATCCTGTAACATTAAGTCCAGACATTTTTTCCTCTTCAGTGTATTTAGGAAGGTCTGTAATTCTCAGGTTGTCCCTTCTTGATTTGTTTTCAAGGTTAGTGGTTTTGCTGATGAAGATTTTTACATTTTCTTCTATTGTTTTGATTTTTGGTTTTGTTATAAAGAATCTTGTGGTCTCTTGAAGTCATAAGGATTGCTACCCCTGCTTTTTGCACTTCAGCTGAAGCAAAATATATTTTGCTCCAACCTTTTACCTTAACTCTATATGTATCTCTCTGCTTCAGATGAGTTTTTTGTAAGCAGCATATTGCACCGATTCCATTCTTTTGTTTTAGAGGAGAAGAACTTTCTTCATTTATCTTTTGCAACTCTTTTTTCCAGTTGGTCAATTCTATTTTTGAAGGAGTTTTCCATTTGCCCAAGTGTAGTTTTGAGAGAATCATTTTCTTTTTTGCATTTGCCCAATTGAAGATCTGAGAGAGTTATTTTCATTTTGTATTTGTCCAATTGTATTTTCTAAAGATTTATTTTCTTGTTGCAAGGTATTAATTTTCTCTTGAGTTTCTTTTACCAGTTTTTCAAATTGATTTTTAAACTCCTTCCTGACTTCTTCAAGTAAGTCTTTCTGGGGGTACTTCCAGCTAAGATGGCGGAGAGAAGACAGGCACAGTTCTAAAGTCTCCTGATCTCTTCCCCATGTATCACATGAAAAAAAACCTCTTAAAAGAAATCCGAACCAGGAAACCCAGAAAGAAAAGCCAAGAGAGGAACATTTACCTCAGGATTTGTCTCCTACAGCAGCCTTGGCTGAGTACCGGTGGGTGAGTCTGGGCTCCGAGGGAGGAACAGCCCCGGATCAGCCAGATTAACAGCTGAATTGGAACCGGGAGTCTGAGAGCCCGAGAGCCGGACCTGCTGGATCAATGGTGGGGCTGGACAAAGGGGCTTGGGTCTGCAGGGAAGCAGAGGCGCTGATGTTCATGCTGTCCCCCTGGAGCTTGGGGAAGGTGCTGCGGGGAGAGGTCTGGTGCAGGAGAGCTGTGGACGCCATCCCTGGGCTCCTGAGGTCTGAGAAACTCGGAATCCACGCCTCCATTGCACTGAAGCCTCCTCCAAAACAAACAATTGCAAACTACTTCTGCCTCAGGCCCAGGTGTGTGAGCAAAAGAACCAGCCCAGCTGAGGAATGACCTCAGGCCAAGGTAAAGCCCACCATTGATTGAAGGCAAAAGAATTCAATAGCTCCAATTCCTTCCCTCAAGCAAAGGGAGAAGGCCTCCCAACCAAGGTCACAGACACTCCAGAGAAAGCAACCAGCACCTCCTATTGGCCAGCCTGAGAAACCGCACTCAGTAAAGCCTTTGGTGATCCCAGGTGAACCAGCCCTCCCCGCTCAACTCAAGGTCTTGGCATAATGAAGAAGGGTCAGGGAAAGGTGGATCCATAGAAAAATTCCTGGAAGGGAAAGAGCCCAACTCAGAGAGACCTGGAACCTCTGAGGAGAATACAATCTGGTCTCCAGCACAGAAAGACTTCCTTGAAGAAATAAGGAAGGAGATTAAAAATTTGGGAGAGACAATTAATACCTTACAACAAGAAAACAAAACCTTAGAAAGTACAATTGTACAAACACAAAAGGAGAATAAATCTTTCAGATCCTCAAATGGGCAAATGCAAAAAGAAATTAATTCTCTCAAAACCTCAATTGGTCAAATGGAAAGCTCTTTCAAAAGTAGAATTGACCAATTGGAAACGGAGTTGTAAAAGGTTAATGAAGAAAACTCCTCTCCCAAAAAAAGAACGGAGTCTACAGAAACTAATGACTCCATGAGACAGCAAGAGTCAGTTAAACAAAATCAAAAAATAGAAAAAAATAGAAGCAAATGTAAAATACCTCATCAACAAAGCCACTGACCTCAAGAATAGAACGAGGAGGGGCAACCTGAAAATTATAGGACTTCCTGAAAACATTGAAGAGAAAAATAGCCTGGACTTAATATTACAGGATCTAGTGATGGAAAACTGCCCTGATATCATGGAATCAAAGGGGAAAGTAGTTATTGAAAGAGTACATTGATCCCCACCAGAAAAAGATCCTAAAATGAAAACACCAAGGAATGTTGTGGCCAAACTCCGGAACTATAAGATAAAAGAGAAAATCCTGCAAGCAGCCAGAAAGAAACAATTTAAATATCAAGGAGCCACAGTAAGGATCACGCAGGACCTGGCTGCATCAACTTTAAGGGATTGAAGGGCCTGGAACAAGATATTTCAAAGAGCACGGGAGCTTGGAATGCAGCCAAGAATCTACTTTCCTGCAAAGCTGAACCTTCTCTTCAAGGGAAAAAAGATGGACATTTAACGAAATGGAAGAATTCCAAAAATGTCTGGTGAAAAGACCAGAGCTAAACAGAAAATTTGGACATCAAATAGGAGGTTCAAGAGACACATGAAAAGGTAAAAAAAAAGGGGGGGGCAGTAAAAGAAAAAATCCAGGAAGATGAAACTGGCTATATCCCAGCATGGGGGGCGGGGAAGAGACGCTAATAACTCTCAGGAATTTTGACTCTATTCAATAGAATATACTGAACTAGAAGGGACAGACACTCAGAATTTTCTATGACATATGTTGAATGATCTAAAAAAATACACTACCTCCCTAAAAAGGGGGATAAGAAAGAGATGGGAGTAGGGAGGGGATTGAATGGGACAAATCTCATTACACTAAGAGGTTCAAAAAAACCTATGGTAATGGGGGGGGGGGAAGAAAGGAGCAGAGGAGAAACATCTGAATCTTCTTTTCATCAGACTTGGCTTAAAGTCAACCTACACATACTCAGTTAACTTATAAAACATCTAACCTTTCAAGTATTAAAAGGGGAAAAGGGGAGGGGGGACAGAGAAGGGAAGTGGAGTGGGGGAAATAGGGAAAGGGGAAAGCAAGGGTAGGATGTGATATAGGAGGGCAAACACACTGAAGGGGGTGGTATTCAAAAACAAAATACTGGGGAATATGGATAAAAGGGGGGAAGGGGGTTAAAATACAAACAGAGGGACGATAGAACAGAGGGCAATAAAGAATTAGAAATGATAAACTTGAATGTGAATAGGATGAATTCTCCCTTAAAATGTAAGCAAATAGCAGAGTGTATTAAAAACCAGAATCCTACAATATGCTGCTTACAAGAAACTCATTTGAAGCAGAGAGATACATATAGAGTAAAGGTAAAAGGTTGGAGCAAAATATATTTTGCTTCAGCTGAAGTAAAAAAAGCAGGGGTAGCCATCCTTATCTCAGACAAAGCAGCAGCAAAAATAGATAGCGTTAAAAGAGATAAGGAAGGAAACTTTATCCTCCTAAAAGGTACCATAGACAATAGTCATTTTAATATTGGATATATATACACCCAGTGGGACAACACCCAAATTCTTAGAGGAGAGGCTGAAAGAATTACAGGAAGACATAGACAGCAAAACTCTACTAGTGGGAGACCTCATCCTCCCACTATCAGATCTAGATAAATCAAATCATAAAACAAACAAGAAAGAAATTAGTGAGATAAATAGATCGTTAGAAAAATTAAATATGGTAGACTTTTGGAGGAAACTGAATGGGGATAGAAAGGAATATACCTTTTTCTCTGCAGTACATGGAACTTATACAAAAATTGACCATGTACTAGGACATAAAAACCTGATGATCAACTGCAGAAAGGCAGAAATAGTGAATACATCTTTCTCAGATCACAATGCAATAAAAGTCATATGCAATACTGGGCCAAGGAGATATAGACCCAGAGCAAATTGGAAACTGAATAACCTCATTTTAAAAAATGAGTGGACCAAAAAACAAATTATAGAATTAACCATTTTATCCTAGATAATGATAATAATGAAACAACATACCAAAACCTATGGGATTCATTCAAAGCAACTCTCAGGAGATATATTATGGCTCTAAATGCTTATATGAATAAATTGGAGAAAGAGGAAATCAATGAACTAAACATGCAACTAAAAAATTAGAGAAAGAACAAATCAAAAATCCCCAATCAAATACAAAATTAGAAATTCTAAAAATTAAAGGAGAAATTAATAAAATTGAAAGCAAAAAAACTATTGAATTAATAAATAAAACCAAAAGTTGGTATTATGAAAAAACTAATAAAATTGATAAACCCCTGGTCAATTTGATTAAAAAAAAGAAAGAAAAAAACCAAATTGCTAGTATTATAAATGAAAAAGGTGAACTCACCACCAATGAGGAGGAAATTAAAGTAATAATTTGAAATTATTTTGCCCAACTCTATGCCAAATAAATTTGATAATCTAAGTGAAATTGATGAATATTTACAAAAATATAAGTTTCCCAGGTTAAATGAAGAAGAGATTAAATACCTAAACAACCCTATCTCAGAAAAAGAAATTCAATAAGCCATTATTGAACTCCCTAAAAAAAAATCTCCAGGGCCTGATGGATTCACAAGTGAATTCTACCAAACATTTAAGGAACAATTGGTTCCAATCCTATATAAACTCTTTGGAAAAATAGGAAAAGATGGAACTCTGCCTAACTCTTTCTATGAAACCAATATGGTACTGTTATCTAAACCAGGAAGAGTTAAAACAGAGAAAGAAAATTATAGACCTATCTCCCTGATGAATATAGATGCAAAAATCCTAAATAAAATCTTAGCAAAATGACTACAATAAGTCACCACTAGGATAATACATTATGATCTAGTAGGATTTATTCCAGGAATGCAGGGATGGTTCAATATTAGGAAAACTTTTTGTATACTCAATTACATCAACAACAAACTTATCAGAAATCATATGATCATATCAATAGATGCTGAAAAAACTTTTGACAAAATACAGCATCCATTCCTATTAAAAACACTAGAGAGTGTAGGAATAATTGCACTGTTCCTTAAAATAATTAGCAGTATCTATCTGAAACCATCAACAAGCATTATATTCAATGGGGAGAGGCTAGAGGCATTCCCAATAAGATCAGGGGTCAAACAAGGGTGCCCATTATCACCACTACTATTCAATATTGTATTAGAAATGTTAGCATCAGCAATTAGAGAAGAAAAAGAAATTAAAGGAATTAGAATTCGGAAGGAAGAGACAAAACTCTCACTCTTCGCAGATGACATTGATGGTCTACCTAGAGAATCCCAAGAAATCATCTTAAAAACTACTGGAAACAATTAGCAATTTTAGCAAATTTGCAGGTTAAAGATCAAGGACTAGTCTACCTGTCAGATCTATGGAAAGGGGAACAGTTTATGACTAAGGAAGAGTTGGAGAACATCACTAAAAACCAATTAGATGATTTTTATTACATTAAATTAAAAAGCTTTTGCACAGATAAAACCAATGTAATCAAGATCAAAAGAAAAGTAGTAAATTGGGAAACAATCTTTACAACTAATTATTCTGACAAAGGACTCATTTCTAAAATATACAGAAAACTGAGTCATATTTTTAAAACAAAAAGCCATTCCCCAATTGACAAATGGTCAAAGGATATGCAAAGGCAATTTACAGATGAGGAGATCAAAGCAATCCATAGCCATATGAAAAAATGCTTTAATCATTGATTATTAGAGAAATGCAAATTAAAGCTTCTCTGAGGTACCACCTCACACCACTCAGATTGGCCAGTATGACCAGGAAGGATAATGATTATTGTTGGAAGGGATGTGTGAAATCTGGGACACTATTACACTGTTGGTGGAGCTGTGAACTCATCCAACCCTTCTGGAGAGCTATTTGGTACTATGCCCAAAGGTCAACAAAAATGTGCATACCCTTTGACCCAGCAATATCACTACTGGGTCTATAGCCTGAAGAGATGAGGGAAAAAGGTAAAAACATTACTTGTACAAAAATATTTATAGCAGCCCTGTTTGTAGTGGCAAAGAATTGGAAATACAGTAAATGTCCTTCAATTGGGGAATGGCTTAGGAAACTGGGGTATATGTATGTCATAGAACACTATTATTCTATTAGAAACCAGGAGGGATGGGATTTCAGGGAAACCTGGAGGGATTTGCATGAACTGATGCTGAGTGAGATGAGCAGAACCAGAAAAACACTGTACACCCTAACAGCAACATGGGAGTGATGTTCAACCTGGAAGGACTTGCTCAGTCCATCAGTGCAACAATTGGGAACAATTTGGGGCTATCTGCAAAGGAGAGTACCATCTGTATTTAGATAAGGAGCTGTGGAGTTTGAACAAAGTACAAGGACTATTCTCTCCAAGTTGGGAAAAAAACAGATATCTTATTGTCTGATCTTGTTACCTCTGAGAATTCTGTTCTCTTTAAGGATATGATTTCTCTCTCATCACACCCAATTTGGATCAAGGTACAACATGGAAACAAAGTAAAGACTGATGGAGTGCTATCTGTGGGGTGGGGGTGGGGGGAGGGAAGCAAGATTGTGGGAAAATTGTAAAACTCAAATAATATCTTTAATAAAAATAAAAAAAAATGTTAAAAAAGGAAGTCTTTCTGGGCTGCAGACCTATTCATATTCTCCTCAGAAGTGCTAGATCTCTCTGGGTTAGAATCTATTTGTTCTAAGTATTTCTCCATGGGTCCCCCTTTTTGCTGGCTTTTCTTCATATTTCTAGGATCTTATGTTGGGGAGGATTTATCTCAGAGGTTTTCTTTTTGTTTCCACTTATTTTTAAATCTCATTCTCATTCAACTCTTTACAATCTTGTTTCCAACTTCATCACCAAGTGGAAACTGCTCTCTCCAGAACAATTGACACTGCTTTAATTGTCAAATCTACTGGCTTTTTCTCAATCATCTGTTTTAGCCCTCTCTGTAGCTTTTAATATCAATCATCGTTTTCTCAATATTATCCTCTCTAACTTTTTATGATGCTGCCTCTCCTACTTTCTTCCTACCTAACTGACTGTTCCTTCTTAGTCTCATCATCCAAATCACATTCTTTCACTATAGGGCTAGTCTAGAGTTCTTTACTAGGACCTCTTCTCTTTTCCTCATACAGTATTTCACTTGGAGATCTCACCAGCTTTTGTGGATTTAATTACCAAATCTGTACTGATGATTTTCAAATCTATTCCAGTTTCTGTTGATCTCCAATTTCATATCACTAACTGCATATCAGCCATCTTAGACTGGATGATATGAAGACAACTTAAGTTCAACATGTCTCAAGCTGTATTTCAATATCTTTTAAATCCTCCTTACTTCCAAATTTTCCTGTTATTACTAAGGGTATACCATCCTCCAAGTCCCCCCTCCTAGATGCTCAACTTAGATGTCATCATAGATGCCTCACTCTCTCTCATATTTAATCTTTGTCATAATTTAATAGACCAAGACCTATTCATTTTACCTTTTCAATATCTCTTGAACATGTCCCTCTTCTCTCCTCTGAATCTCCCACCAATCTGACACAGACCTTCCTAACTGCATAACTAGATTAATGCAATAGTCTGCCAGTTCTTCTCCTGGCCACAAACCTCTCTCTCTCTCCATTAAAGGTTAAACACCAATCATTTAGCTGTCAAAATGATCTTCCTACAACACAAGTTTGACTATGCCACTTACTACTCAAATTCTATTGACTCCCTGTCAACTTTGCGATCAAATATAAAACCCTTTCTTTGGTGTTCATTGTCTTTAAACCTATTTGCCCTATCCCTATATTTTTTGGTCTGTCACCTTTGCCTCATCATGTATCCAGCAACCCTGGCTGCTTATAGTTCCTCCATCTTCCAACATTTTAATTGGTTGACACCCATGCTCAGAATGCTCTCTTTCCTCATCTTTGCATCCTAGTTTCACTTACTTCCTTCAAATTCCAGCCTTCTATAAGAAGTCTTTCTTAATACTACTTATTTCTAATATTTTTTCTCTTGATTAACTCAATCTTACCTTACATATATATTGCTTGTTTCTTCATAGTTGTTTACATGTTGTTTTCCTGATGAAACTGTGACCTCCTTGAGGAAAGGTTCTGTATTTTCCATTTTGTTTTATCCCTTAGTGCACTGTCTGGTACCTGGTAGATGCTTAACAAATATTGATTAACTGATTGCCTCCTTTTCCTCTCCAGTCCACCAAATCAGGAAAACCACTGAGCTAAGATGATCATGCCAACCCTCAAAAAATGTGGTTCAGAGGCTATAAGAAATGTGTAGCAAGCAACAAGATCTCTGACAAACTTTTATATGCAAGAAATTAAACCAAGGAAAGACAGCGCTTTCCATATTCCATCATTTATTATAATGCTCTGTTGTGTGCCTAAAATGTAACCTAATTCATTATTTTCAGCTTGTGTTTCCTTTTAAACAACAATCTGGATGTTTTGGGACAACAGGCCTTGAGCAAAGATATAGCCTTGTGCTCTCAGATCTTTTAAAACCATAAACCCATAAACTATACAGACCAAGTCTCATGCTATCAAGCTAGAAAAAGGATGCCAGAAGGATGATGACATTTGAAGTACACCCTACCCTGTGCATTTACTGAAGAGGGTGTGGTGGCCCTTTCCTCACTGGTCTTCACTGGTTCATTCACTTGCTAATTTTGGCAGAGGGTGGGGCTGGCAATACTAGGTGTAGGGGAGATCTCCAGAGATCTTTGAGCTATTTGTGATTTGGATGCTACTTTGCATAGTGCTGTGTTTCTGTCATTGGATTTGTTTGGACTTCTGTCTCTTTCCACCTCTACCACCAAAGGATTCTGTATCAGATAAAAGGAGATTTACTTGGAGAATATGAACTTCCCCATGGTTCATTTTCCCTGTTCAGATTGTGATTTCCTTCATATCAGGATCTCTCTCTCTACTAAAGCAGATGATCTCTGTTCAGCAATGTGAAGTCTTAGAACATTGCCTAGGCACTTAAATATGGAGAAACTTGTTCAGTATGTACCTAAGTCTTTCTGACCATGGAAACAACTCTCTGCTCCAGCATTCCATCTTAGCCCATTTTCTACATATTTGAACTAGTTCATGCCCCTTCTCTTATGTGTATACCTCCATACATGTAAATATATAAATATATGCATATATGTATGTTAACATAATCCTTATATACATATTATATAAATAAAGTTAAAAGCCTTGATAGCAAGAGCAATCAAAAGGTGGTCTCTGTTACAGGCTGGATATGAAAGCATAAGACATCAAAAGGGTATACAAAATGATGCATATTCATATTCATGTCCATTTCATATGAATTATTTTCCTCTAATTCTATATCCCTAGAGGCTACATCATAATGTAGAAGAATTCAGAGTGACCTGACTTCCAGTTCTGTCTATACTAGCTGTGTTAAAATAGGCAAGTTCCTGAAACTCTCAGCAACAACTTGGTGGCATAGTGGATAGAATTCTAGGTCTGAAATCAGGAAGACTTGAGTTCAAAACCAGGTATATGACCCTGATAAATCACTTCTCCTCTGTTAGCCTCAATTTTTTCACCTATAAAAATGGAATAATAACAGGATCGACTTATAGTTACTGATACCCCACCCCAAACCCTCTATTTTCTGTCTTCTTTATTTCTATAGAGGGCAACATCAGCCTGCCAGTCTCCCAGTCTCTCAACATAGAAGGTATCCTGGATTCCTCACTATCTCTCACCTACCATAAATAACCTATTGCTGAGCCTTAAAATTATGACTCTAAATTTTCAAGAGAAAGGTCCTGTGAGGCAATTCTCCATCTCATGTTTAATCTGGAAGACTCGGGGAGGGCTCTGTTCCACAGGGTTTGAAGGGGTGGCAGCACAGCTAGAATCACCACACTAGAGTGAAGATTCTGTTTACTCATTTCCCCAGCCTGTGCCCTAGTTTTCGGGTGCTTCTTGAACTTTGAGTATTATTGGGACACCCCTACATGGTCCTCAGTTACTTCAAGGTCTCATGAGAGGCTCTGACTGCTCTCCTGAACTGTGTTTTGGCTGTGGATGGCCACAAGCACACCCCTCTTCCCTGGAGTTATGAAAAAGGTTCCTGCTCTGCTATGGCAATATTGGGGCCCAGACTATGACTAGGGTCTGAATATGGACAAATTATCAGAGTCCTGCACCAGGGACAGAGGAGAGACCTCAATAGTCTCCCCTACCTCCTTACCTTCCATGGCCTGAGTGCTCTGGGAGCTGCTACTTGACAGCTCCCTGGTGGGCAGCTCTGTGGGCCTCCATTCCCTGGAATCTGGGCTGCATTGAGGGCCATAGCTGACCGGGGCTTCTTGTTCGCTCTGGCAGAGGTTTCCCCTCTGATCTTTCAAGTTGTGCTTGGTGTTCCTGGGTTGACAGGTCAAGCAAGAGCCAGCACTCCTAGGGACCAACAGGCTGTTCCTGGAAGGCTAGAGTTCCTTCACTCTAGTGTGAAGATTATTTTAGTAATGTGTAAATAAATAAAAATGTAAATTTACAAAAAAAAACGAAGACCTAAGCTAATGCCACTAAATTGGAAAAAATACAATTTCAGAGTAATCAATTTCAAATTTTAAAATTTATTTTTGTTCTTTTCATTTGTACTGATGTATTCTTTGTGGATATAGTTTCACTTCACTTTGAATTCTTAATTTTATTTTTAATTTAATTTTAATGAATGCCAATAAATTTTTCATATCTAATTGAGAAAAAAATTAACCTTTTTCCAAGTTCTGTTAATTTCCCCTTTGCAACATCTTTCAAATCTTGATATATAGTGTGGTCTTGCTCAAGTCTTGTTTCCATTATTTATTAGCTATATCACTCTATAATAATTACCCAAGCACATTGAAGACAGATAATATGGTTTCTATTGATTTTTATTTTGTCCTTCCTAACTCCAAGTGGAAATTAGGCAATTTTTTTACCTTTCTATAGCTCTTTGCATTTATCACAGTCCCAACTATAGTCTTATGAGACTGGAAATGCATTTTAAAGAAGAGAATTAAACAGAGCTAGAGTTCCAACTCATATCTTTGGACCAAAAATTCAGTGTCTTTCTCCTTCTACCATACTGACTTAGTCAATAAAACTTGTTCAGTAAAATCACAGGCCTGTGATTAGCCTTGAGGTTAGCAAGTTCTTCTTTGGGTCATACTAGGAGAGAAGATTGTGAAATTTTTTTATAGTCATTACTTCCTATAACTCTTGGACTTTAAAAACTACATTTTTTCCTAATTCTTTGCTATATAAAGCTCTAGAAAGACTATCAAGAAAGTCGGTGAAATTTCTTTTCTGGGGATTTGCAAGACTCAAAATAGTTTTTAGCTTCAGGGTCTAAGTTTTTATTTAAATTGTCAATTACAGTACCATTTATCTCTAAAATAACTATTGTGGGAAAAGTGTTAGATCATATCTAAGGAAGCTAAGTGTTATAGTGCATAGAATAATGGTAGAATCACTAGCATTGTGAAACTAAATAACTCTTTCAGTTTCAGTTTTTAACCTCAGTGAAATGGTTACATTTTACAATAATAGTAGTATTTACAATAATAGTAGAGTTGTAAGAACCAAGAAAGAAAACCCATAGAAAACTTTGCAAATCTAAAACCACTACATAAATGTTGGCCATTATTTGCCTTGGAATAGTGTCTGTACTTCCAGGATCTATATTTTAAGAAAGACATGGATATAATAGAAAACATTCAGAGGAAGACAATCTGTATGGGTAAAGTGTTCAAGATGACTTTGCATAAGGCTAGATTGAAAGAAGACAGAAGTTTTAAAGAAGGATAAGAATGTAAGAAAACTTTGATACAAATGTACCAATTGTACATTATACTTTTTTGGTAACTATAACTCAAAAAAATAAAATGGAATGATTTTTAAGTAAAATTACAACATATTTATAATTATTTGTGTTTAAAATTCATTTATAAGAGAGGAAAAAGAAAATACTTATTATCAAATATAATTCCTTGTCAATTTATGAATCTAAACAAGGACCATTGAGATGAGACTAGCAGTTGACTTAATAGTTGAAAGGATGTCAGATAGAAAGATAACAAAGTTGTTTTACTTGTTTACAGAAAAGAGAAGTAGAGATATGCAGCAAATATTAGCTTGAACTAAGGAAAAACTTAACAATTAGTGTCACAAAGATAAATAGCTTTAATCAATCAGTCAGTCAATGAACTTTTATCAAGTGCTGACTATGCATCAGGTTCTGTACTTAGCGCTTGAAATCCCAATAGAAACAGAATGGTTTTTTTGTAAGATAATCCCTGATTTCAAGGAGTTTATATTCTAATGGAGGGAGACAGTATATAAAAGGAAGGGAAAATAGGTTGTAGAGGAGAAAGTATCCTGTGTGACAGCTTTGTAGAGAAATTCTTAAGGAGATGAGTAAACAATGCAGCCTCCAGGGGGTGAAGATGGCATTGACCTTGACACCTCCTTGGATTGGGAGTTCTAGAAGGAATAAGTCAATCAGAGGCAGAGGTGGCAAAGGCAAAGAGTGATTTCTGTATGAATAGTCCATGTGTGAAATGAACTTCCAAAGTGAA
The DNA here is from genome assembly GCF_037893015.1 of Macrotis lagotis. NCBI lineage: Eukaryota > Metazoa > Chordata > Mammalia > Peramelemorphia > Peramelidae > Macrotis > Macrotis lagotis. The sequence continues at coordinate 580,781,335 of NC_133666.1, forward strand.
GAGTTTTGTATTGCAGAGAAGACAAAGTCCTGTGAAGATTTAGCCTAGAGAGAGATAAACTTTGCCTCACAAGAGAGTAGGCTCCTCCTTACAAAGATCTTTAATCAAAATCTGATAATCACTTGTCACTCATAAAGGAAATGTTTGACTATATAGAGTGTGGACTTGAAGGTTTCTGAAATTTTTTTCATCTCTGACATTTTGTGAGTCTATGAATTGGATAGTTCCTCTCTAGAAGAAAGAAATTGAAATGTGGGGCTTTAGAACACACAGACTCATAAATTTTTTAGCTAAACAATCTTGAGTTCATCTTTATATTATCCTTTTCTCCCTACTCATCCTTTTTTCATATACTGGTCCTGGGATTAATTAGATAGCCAAGACAGAAGTTTTTCATGAAAGAATAAAGATTCAACCTGTAAACCTTTTATGTGTCCCTGACTATGGCAGGTGCACAGTAGAAAAGGGGAAAAGAAGAAGACTGTTAGCAGGAGAATGCAATTTTATTAGACTACATGAAGGAGGAAAAAGTACAGGTTGACTCAGGTTACAATCCTGTGATCTTATCCTTGTTTGAAGGAGAAGGTTTAGTAGGAAGGATAAGTCCCATTTTTGACTTGTTGAGTTTGATCTGTTAATGAGATAGTCGAGTGGAGATGTCCAGACAGGATCTGGAAATGTAGAAGTGGAATTAAGAAAGAGAGTGAAAGAGAGAGAGGGGGTGGGGTGGGGGAGGCAGAGGGAGACAGAGAGACAGAGACAGACAGAGAGACAGAGAGACAGATACTTAGAATCTTTCTACATAGAGATGATAAGTGGGTAGATAACATCTCCAATGTATAATGCATAGACTAAGCAGAGAAAAGGGTCTAATATAGAATTTTAAGAAATATCTGCTTTTAGTGGTATGAAATGTATAATAAACAAGCAATATTATAATACTACAAAGGACTAATATCTATTCATGATGATATTTTTCTCCAAGGATGTATATCACAACTGATTTATATCTTTCCATTTTGTTCATTGTCTTTTGGCAATATCCTCTCATAAGCTCATAACAAATCACTCATCCAATGTTCTATGGACTTTCCTAAAATTACTTTGGTACCCTTAGGTTAGAAACGGAATGCAAATGTCATTTATTTTGTTCTTTTCAAAAAATAAGATATAATAATAAATAGTAATGGTAAAGCCTAAGCAATAAATGCAAAATAAATTTTAAAAAATGTAAAGAATAATTTTGCCTGGGATTCATAGGAAATGTGTTATGGAAAAGATATGGTGATGTTTAGGATAGAGTAGAGATAAGAGGAGAATAGATGGGAGGGAAAGTTTGGGGAGAGAGGCACAAGAAAGAAGGTGAATGCACTGATTATTACAAGATGTTCATAGAGGATTGAGGAAGAGACAAGGTGGTGATTAGGGTATTACAATATATGGGATGTCCTTATAAGACTAGCAGAAGAGTTGAAATGATGCTATAGATAATAGTCATTTGTCGCCTTCTAAGCAGGGGAATGACATGATAAAAATCTGTATTCTCAAGAGGTGGAAGAATAATCTTCCCAAATTATATTCTGTATATGCCCCTACTCTGCCTAGATATGTTCAGAGACTGACTTGAAATGTGATTTACTGTAGAGGATAATTTTCACTGCTATTTCATGAATGGAAAAACATTTACAACTATTTCTACTAGCTCTAGAAATGAAAACCAGCTTAAGTCCTCTCCTTGCTTAGCACTGGGCTTCCAAGGGACTGCTATACATGCTCATATATTTACTCTGTTCATTGAATGAGACCTCCAGTTTATAGCAAGATTGAATGAGCTAGACTTTGCCCAAGGCAATAGAAAGTTAAGGACTGAGCCAGGAAAAAAGTCGGTCTACCAGTTCCTTCAATTATTTCATGTCTTGTCCAGGTCGCTATGATAGCTACCCTCTGTTTTCCTGATAGGTCAATCAGTTGACAATGAATTAAACATTCATCTTGGATGATGGCAAATATACCTGAGAAAGTATATGCCATATAATTTCTTTTTTGTAGGGTGTTTTTTTGCAAGGCAATGGGGTTAAATGGCTTGCCCAAGACCACACAGCTAGGTAATTATTAAATGTCTGAGGCCAGATTTGAACTCAGGGACTCCTGATTCCAGGGCCAGTGCTCTATTTACTGCTCCACCTAGCTGCCCTATGCCATATAATTTCTGAGAATACTCACAAGTATAGCATATAAAATACAGTTATACTGCACTTGTCTTATTTAAATCTGGTGAAGTGAGAAATATGTAAGGCCAATTAGTTCACATCTTCATCAATGCAATTCCTTTGCATTTTTATATTTCTGTTCAATCTTTCTTTAACTTGCATCACTGTTAACCTTGGGACCTACAAAAGAGACATGCAAACACTGGGATATGTGTAATGCATCAGAACAACTTTCCAGGATGAATCTCCTTTCTTTCTCTCCCCCATTATTTCCTGGATATGTCAGCTTTCATTTTCTGCAGAATGACATTTCCATGCCTGAAAATGTAAGCTTGGTCATCAGAGATTATTTTCCACATATTGAGAAAGAATATAGTGGTGGTCACACCCTCCTCCTCTGAGTTTCAAATGACTTCACTTTTCTACACTTGGCCTTAGATACAAAATTGGGGTTTTAGGAAGAAATGCATCCTGCTAACTCCTTCTGAATTTATTTCACTTGTGGTCTATATTAAGTCCTACAACTTACTGGCCTCTTTCCAGGATGGGTATGCCTAATGAGACAGCAAGATCAGACTTTATTGGGCATGACAGAATTGATTTCCTCTTGATTAGGGGAAGGTTTTATTCAGTCCCTAAAAGTAGCAGGTAAAATTTTCCATTGAGAGTCAGTTTTGTCTTTGGTATAATCAGAATTGATGCAAAATTAGAAAAAAAGGATAGCATTGGAGGAAAAACCATTGACTTCCTGAAACATTTTATCCATGGATCAAATATTCCTATTTGAAAGCTTCATTTAAATGAAGAGAGACTCTTATGATTGCTGGGAAAACTTAGGCTCTATCTCATATCTATTCCTTGAAAGGGAGAAACGAACTCAATATTGTTTTCTGAAGACTCTTGAACAATGGCAAAAATTCTATGCTCCACAAAGGTAGGATTATGGCAAGTAAGAAGGCTACAATTATCGACATTTAAATATCAAAATATGTTTCCATTTAATAGCTCGTATAAAAGGGAAATATTTATCTTCCTTGGCCAGGTAACTAGCAGTTCTATTACAGAGTCCTTCCAAGGCTAAGTGATTAGACTGAAGTATTATTTTCAAAGCATTAGTCTCTCTTCATTTCGATCCTTCAGCCACTTAACTTCAAATGGCTCCCTATTGCCTCCGGGATCAAATTAAAAACTCTTTATTTGCCATTTAAAGTCCTTCCAAAATGGGTCATTTCCTACCTTTTCAGTCTTTTTACATTTTACTCCTCTCCCTTTTCTTGTTACTGGCCTTCCCAATGCTACTTGAAATCAATCCTTCAACTTTCCAACCACCATGACTAGTTGTTTCTTATGCATATAATATTTTCCCTCTTCAGCTTTGCTTCTCAGCTTCCCTGCTTTTTCAATGCCTTTCTTCTGAGGTTACTTCCAATTTACAGGAAATATATCTTGCTTGTTCAAAGTTATTTTTATGTTGTCTCCCCTAATAGAATATGAGCTCCTGCAGGGCAGAGATTGTGTTTTTGCCTTTTTTTGTATACTTACTATTTAGTTCATAATAGGACTTAATAAATCCTTTTTGACTGACTGTACCATCTTTCAGCAAAACTATAAATTACACAAGGTTTGCTTGAGGAGTTCAAAATCAATTTTGACCTTCACGCAAAAATTCTACATTGTTTTCCTCCACTCTTGTTTCCTAGGTTTCCTCATACACTTATGTATACCTTGTTAATGTTCCATGTTAATCCTTCAAACACATCACCATCAAGCTATCTTATTTATATTGAATAGTGTATGCCCAATCAAATCATACTTCAATTATCTGTTTTAACCTACTAAATTTCATTAAGTAACTGTGAGGTAAAATTTTTCTTACACCCAGTCCCAACATGCTGCAACTCTTTGTTTTCTTTTGTTTTTTTCCTAAATTTTGGACATTTATGTATTGACACTTGAAGTCTTGGAACTTTTGACTTCTGTGAATTTCTAGGTATCTCAATTGCTACTCCTATTTATTCTTTAAGATTAATTCTACAGTATCAAGAAAATATGTGGAAGATACACAAGTAGTTTCACTCCTCCACCTTTTTGTTTAGTTTACAATTCCTTTGATTAGATTCATGAGATAATAAGAAAATATATTCATGCTAGCTTTTGCTAAGCGTGTTCCTTATCTGGTCAAGAATCAGGAACCCTATATTCTAAGCCATGATTGGAAATTCAAATCCCATTCTCAATTAGTTATTATTAGTTAGATATTCACTTCCTAAATTAATTTTTTATGCAGAGAGAAAATACATTCCTTGCCTTCAATGTGCAAGAATGAGGAAAATACTATAATATATAGTTGCTTGACTAAGATTTTGTAATCATTGATAATAATTTTTTAGACCTCTCCTGGCAATGTCACTTGTGCCAACTTGTATCACTAAAAATATGTGGTTGTTGCTCATTTTGATATATTGTGTAAGGTTATCTCTCATATTTGGGAGCGATACAAGTCCAAAGAGGACAAGAGATATTTCTATTATTGCTATCAGACTAATAAATTGCTGCCTCAGTACCCTTGAGCAGGGAATCATCAAAGACTACAACTCTTTTCGACATCCTCTGTCTCTTAATGGTTGAACTCTCACAAATAGCTTGATGACTCTATCATAATAGTCGTGGGAAGGCAAGCAACTTCTTTAAATTATCTAACTCTTTTTTTTCAAATAAAAGCCTCAAATTTGTTTTAAATTCTTATTGAATATCTAATGCTTTTTCCTTTTTCTTTCTCCTCTATATAAAATTCTTTCTTGCTCTACTATATTCAGAATGGTCATATCCTCTCCTCTCCCTCAGATATTTGTTTTTTTTTTCTCTATTGAAATATCTCTTCTTTTTCATTTAGGGAGTCTTCATTCTCTTAACAGCCTGGAGTATGTAAAGGTGTTATTTGATTCCTTTTACTTTGTCTCTGTTGGAAAAAAAATCACTCTGTACTTATAACACAGATAATAGTCACTCAGTAATAGGAGAAATGCAAACATCTTTCCCTTAATAAAAGTCTTTCACAAATTTCGCCTTTCAATAACAACATTGTGAGATGAACAAACTTGATGGAAGCAGCTCCTCTCAGCAGTTCAGAGAGCTAGGACAACTGTATTAGACCAGCTATGGACTATGTTATCCCCATCCAGAGGAGGAAGAAAAATATAACAAAACAAAACACATACACACACACACACACACACACACACACACACACACAAACACATATATACACACAAGCACGCATGCGAAACCAATCCATAATCTGATGAACACTTTATAAAAATTATCTCTTATGTATCTCTTTCCCTTAATCCTAATTCTTCATATCAAAAATAACTAATACTGTTCTGTAAACATGTTTATCAAAATATGTATGTACAATGTGAACCTGACTACTGCTGATGGGAAGGGGGTAGAAAGGGAGGGTGGAAGAATATTTTATAACTTGAAAATATGCATATGCAAATGGATGAAAGTAAATAAATAAATTAAAAAAAAATTCCCCCTATTTAAAAAAAGAAACAAAAAGAAATTGCCCCTATTTTCTACAATAGTTGATATCCAGGCTTTTTTTTTCTTGATCAATAATGCCCATTTGTGGAAATGCCTGGGGTAGGGCACTAAATGCATTATGTTTGTATATTGTGCAGAATTATTAACTTTCCTAGGGCTTTTCATTAGTGATAGTTTACCAATTTTGTTAATGATGATGACTCCATTTCCCCTAAATATTGCATCATGAAATGTTTCCTCTCTTGATCTTATTTATACTTCATTCCAGATAGATAAACTAGCAATTAGAGCCAAACTCTGAAGTTAGTCCTTAATAAAACTGACTCAGGTTGAAGTGTTAGAACCTTCAGACAAAAAAAATGACTTTAAGGCTTTATTTTTGAACAGATTTTTAGGTCTTTATTTCAGTGTTGCTGCTATTCACAGAAAAGTCTTTTTTCCTTTGTTCAGCTGGGAGGATCACATGGTCTTAAACATCAATCAATAAATATTTTATAAGTACAATATATAGAAATAATTTAAAATTTATGCTAATTAGATTGCTTGTCAGTCTTCAATATCATTGATTCTTCTTTAGTTTGTTCTTAAATGTTATTTTTTAAAATTATCAAGTCCATTGTTTTTCTCCTTTTTCCTCCCTTGATGAAAAAAACAAAAGCTTTGCAAGAATATTTATCATACTTCCCATTCTACAAAAAAATGATTCTCTTGGTATTCTTGACTTCTTATTTCTGTTTTCTTTCCTTTTAAAATATTTTTCAAATTTGTATATTAAGTAAAACAAACTTTTCATATTGGTCACATCCAAAAATATAGTTCTCATTTGTCATATTTAGTATATTAGCATATTGGGAAGCTGAGATGAGGTGAAATTCTTTACCACTGGTCCTCTGAAATAATAGTTCATTTTTTGACTAGTTTTTAAATGATAAAAAAATAAGTAATTTATATAACACTTACTATGTTTCAGGAACTTGATCTTCATAATATCCCTAGAAGGTAAGTGCTTTTATTATCCCCACTTTACTGCTGAGGAACTGAATAAACAGGTTAAGTGACTTACCCTGGTTTACATCACTATTTATTATCTGTATTTAAATTTGAACTCAGGTCTTCCTGACTCAGGTTTAGCATTGAACCAATTTGTGGCAACTATCAATATTGTATAACTGGTACACCTTGCATCACTTCATACAACTCTTCCCAGGTTTTTATTTCTCATAATTTATTAGAGTATGATAATATTCCTTTATATTCATATATCATAGTTTGTTCAGGCATTGCCTAATTGATGCTACCCTTTTTTTTTTAGTTAATTGCTAGTTCAAAAGAGATGTACAAAATAAGCATTTTTTAAATCTCTTTCAGGAATGGTGTGAAAATGTCACTGGATCAAAGAGTATGCAAAAATTTATTCAGATTACCAACATTTGGTTAGTCCATAACTCTTTTTTAAATTTTTTTGCAAGGCAAATGGGGTTAAGTGGCTTGCCCAAGGCCACACAGCTAGGTAATTATTAAGTGTCTGAGACCGGATTTGAACCCAGGTACTCCTGACTCCAAGGCTGGTGCTTTATCCACTACACCACCTGGCCACCCCAGTCCATAACTCTTGTAGTATTCTAATAAGACATTTAAACTTGATCATCTATGAGAATTTTAATGTGAGACTTTTTATTTACAGGACTATCTCCTATGACTTTTAATGTCATATCTAGGAGTTATTCTTTTCTTCCTTTTAAATTTTTTACAAAGTTTTGGTAGATGAAGGTTATTGTTATATTTAGAAATATGACAAAGAAAAAGATCAATAAAATAAAATAAAATTTACAAAAAATCTCTTTCATAAGTTTCCTTGATTGTCTTCAAATGTCAGCTAACACTGCACATTTTGCAACCTTGTTAGATCTTCAAACTGTTTAATGCCTTCCCTCTAAGATTCTGTCCACTTTAATCTGTATATATATATCTCCTGTTTGTATTAGTTTTGTTCAGTTGTTTCAGTTGCATCTGTTTCTTCATAACTCCATTTAGGATTTTCTTGACAAAGATACTAGAGTGATTTGCAATTTATTTTTCCAGTTCATTTTTCAGGTGAGGAAGCTACAGTAAACAGGGTTAAGTGATTTTTCCAGGATCACACAGCTAGTGAATATCTGAACCCAGATTGTTTTCGACCCAATTAGACCATAAGCATCTTGAAATTAAACATTGTTTCTTTTTCCCATACCTTAGGGAGATGATAATAGTTCTATAGCTGTACTCTTTGAATTCTCCATTTAGATGATTAGAAGAGTATTGAATCTGAGTATCAAATTTGAAGGAGGGAAACTGAGCAACTACAGCACATCTACAGGAGGACAAGGAGGATGCTTAGAGGACTTGAAGTAATTGAGATACCTTGAGGTACTAGAATTCCTTATACAATAGAGGAGAGTATTTATTTAGGACAGATACATGTAATCATTTTTGGTATCATGGATACCTTTGGCAGTCGGTGTCCTTTCAGAATAATACTCTTAAATTAACTGGATTCTAATCACTTATAATGTAATGAAGTTATCAAAATGTAAAAACCAAAACCAAAAGCAAAGGCCTCAGATTAACACCACCTAGTTGAAGAGCAACATGGTAGTCATGTCTAAATAAAGCTAAAAGGTAAATGTTGCAGGAAGAAAAAAAATTACCTTGCTATAAGAAAGAACCATGTACCTGGAGCAGAGGTGAAATGACCAATTGTCAGGAATATTATAGAGGAGATTTATGCTCTTAGTAAGAGTTAGAAAAGGTGGCCTCAAAAGTCACTTCCTGCTCTAAGGTATACTAATTGCAAATACTGAATAAAAAATCAATATAAATGTACGCATTCTGAGAAACCAATAGGATCTTGGAGGGTAAGCTCAAATCTCAGCATTCATTTTTGTCTTCTTATTGTCTTATTGTCTTCTTATTAGTCGTCTATCCTCAAATATTCAATTGGATCTATGATCTCATGGATTTGGTAGTTCCATCCAGTAATACAGATTAAAATCTACATATATTTGCCCATCATGTGAGAATTGTCGATTTATTCCCCAAATTGGGAATTTCTTTCTCAAAATTCCCAATTAACTGGAGACCTTGTTTCTTATCACCTGCATTTATGAGGATTCAATCCTATCACCTAACATAAATGTCTTGGCTGTAGAGGACAGAGGCAACACTAAGGAAGCAGCAGTTTTCCAACAAATATTGGAAATATTTACCAATTATTTCTGTGAACAAAAAATGTTAATTTTAAGATCTTGACAAATGAAGATTAAGTGTTATTGAGAAATAAGGTATAATTAATACAAATAGTAATATCACTATGTTTGTTGATGAGAGAAAAATGATGATTTTAAATTATTTAATTATAAAACTTACAAATTCAATTTCTTCCCTCTTTATTTCCACCACCTGAAATCTTCGGTTTCCTTTAAGATTCAGTTTAAGTCTCAACTTTTGCATAAGATCTCTCTTGGTCTGATACTGACTAGTATGGCTGAAATGAAGTGAACATGTTGGAGGATGGTGTAGGAAGATTGTAAAGGTAAAAGGGGCCTAGGTTATGAAGGGCTTTGAATGACAAACAAAACATCTTGTATTTGCTCTTGAAGGCAATAAGAAGCCATCATAGTTTATTGAGTAGGAGAATAACATGATTGGACCTGCACTTTAGGAAAATCACTTTAATAGCTAAATGGAATATTAGATCAATGAGACGGAAGAATAAAAATTGGGCATTTGCTCAACTGAAACAAAGTCTTTTGCTAGAACTGCTGAGTAAATAATTTTTAAAAAAAAATTATTGGATTTTCCAGTTTTCCAGTCCCCTTATTACCCTTGGTGGAGCTGCTCAACAAGAAATACTAAGGAGACAAGCCTAAGGTTCCAGAAATTGAGAACTGACACAGTCCCTTAATTTAGCACTATAAATTGAATGCAATATGATATAGTCAAAAATTCAATGTAGAATTGGACATGAGTTTAATTCATAGGCTTATCATTTGTTAACTCTTTGACTTCTAGGAGCTTCCTTTTGAAACTTCAGTTTCATTGTATTTGTCTTTGCATTTGTCTGTGTGTGTGTGTGTGTGTGTGTGTGTGTGTGGTTACTTATTTTGACTTCCAGGAGGAAACAGAAAGATTAATAATAAAAGACCTCTCCTGCCAATTGCGACCCTATCCACTTCCTTGTGAACCTCAAAATTTAATTTCCATCTTGGCTTCTATTTCAAGCACTAGAGTCTTCCACTCCTGCCTTTCAGATTATGAGCATTTTGATTTCATCTTTGCTTGGTTTTGTGAATAAAAGTTTTTGCCATCTCCCAATACTTGCAGTTTCCTTGGATTAGTCATATCTTAGATATGCTGCTGAAAATACAGACTATTATTAGTACTTTGATCAGTCAGATCTCTAGGCTCTTAATCAATGGAAGGCAAGCTATGGAAAGTAGAGGGAACACAAATCTCAAACTGCTCCTTTTAGGTAGAAACAATAAAAAAAAGTGAGACATTGAAAAGTCTACTGAAAAAAAATTTAATGAAGTTTTATAAAGTAAAATCATAAAAACTTTTAAATAAGATACATTCACTTTCTCAGAGCAGATAATTTACATATCACACATTTTCCCACATTAAAAACTCAACTAAATTATACATTTTTTCCTATCCATAGATGTTATAGCTTATACAGTGAAAATTACATTATAAACAATACTCCTTGGAGGGAGAATGGCAGGACCTATTAGGAAATGCTACATAGTCTCCATCGAAAAAAATATACTTTATCACTTTCATTTGTCATAATAATAAACAGAATATAAATTTCTCTTTCTAAAATTAAGACTTATACAATTCCCATTTAAGAAGATAAATATGTACAAACCTCCTATTTGAATGAATATAAATAGCAAATACTGCACTAGTGTTATCAGCACTTTTGGAGCTTTTACATAAAATGGCCTTTGGAAAAAAAGCATCCAGGACTGCTGAAAACTCCATGTTCTCCCAGCTAGACATTCCCATACATAGTAAGGCATGATGAAGTGAAAACATTTTCTGTCTGGGTTACAGTTTTCAGTTGAGTTACTTCTAGCAGTAAAGGGGATAAATAGAGTCAACTAGGTATTGAACCAGATCCAAGTTAGGGTATATTGAACTTTGGGGTATGCTGTCTCTTGCACATCACCAGAGTAAGTCACTTATTTACCAATTGATCACATGTTGGCCCAAATCAACAGAAGGTACCTCTACCCATCCACCCAGATGTGCCACAATGAAGAGATTGTTCACATGTTTCATCATCTCCCATCATTACACAAATTCTACCCCAAAGATCATGGCTGGTTATAAACAGCTGATTTTACCTGACTGGACTTGGTTCCCTATCATTTCTAGAAATAACTTTTGGTATAATCTGTACATTGTAAAACTGTGCAAAAACTTGACTGTCTTCCTTAGACTCTGAAGGATTGCTTTGGGAAAATGGTATGTTTTTAAGTGTTTCAGTCCTTGGGCCAAACCCTTCAGAGTATCTTGATCACCATTTTTTATTCTCCACAGGCTGAGCAGTTTTAGGATCTGATCAGTTGATTTACATAACTTCATAGTTTTTTCAATGTCTTCTATTCCTACTTTCTTCCCTGGTAAACTTTCCACCAGACTATGGAGCTGTTCCAGGGTGAGGTTCCAGCGCCCAATGTATTTCACCACACTGTTTTCACAAAGGTCAATATCTGTGTAAATTAGGGATCAGAAAGAGATGCTATTGTGATTCATATGCCCTTTATAAAGTCTCTTAAGCCAGCATATGATGAGTTTGCTCTGAGAATAACCTTTCATTTCTTAAATAGATAAAAAATATAAAATCATAAGCAGTTAAAAATAACAATTGAGAGTAACCAATATCTCAGTCTGAAAAGAATCAACAAAATCACAAAAAAATAAAGTTAATATACATTAGCCCAGTTGATAGTTTTTTATACTATTTAGGGTTAATTGAATGTTGAGCTGTTGGGCAGAGGAGGCTTATTTGTTTTTAGGTTTTTACAAGGCAAATGGGGTTAAGTGCTTTGCCCATGGCCACACAGCTAAGCAATTACCAAGTATCTGAGGTCAGATTTGAACTCAGGCACTCCTGACTCCAGGGTCGATGATCTATCCACTGTGCAACCTAGCCACCCCTGGCAGGTATATTATTTTTATAACATCAACAAAGATATAATAATATCACAATTTATAGAATCCAGTTCTTAAAAACAAACCATCTTTGAAATCCAACTAGTTCCAAATGCAGGAGAACTATCACCAGTGGATATAAATTGGATGATTTTAGCCAAGACAATAACAATCTTGATCAATGGGTAATATACTACTAAGGAGAAGTCAAGTAAATGTTTTCTAATTCTATTGATATTAATCTATTCTAATTAAAATTAACTTCTGTGGTATCAAGTCAGTCTTTAATACATGCATAATCTCATGAGACACCCCCCCATTAGTGAGGATAATTCCTGAAAACATACTAAGAAATTATCAAGCAAATGGTTTTCATAAAGAGAAGACTTCAGAGATGAGCTATGACATAATGATGGAAAAGAGAAGTTGTCCTATAGGACACTGCCTTTTCAGTTTTAGGGGAAATTATATATTTGAAAAGAACTCTTAGTCTCTTTCCTCTTTCTTCCCAAGAAATCTACCATCTGCAACAAATGAAAGCAACCAGCTGTTGTGTTGTCTGAGACCTTTACACTAAGAAATTATCTTTATGGCAATGGTTACTAATAAATTGTCTTTAAACAAAGTGTATTAAGAAAAAAACTTTTTTTTTACTGAATTTTCTTCTTCAGAATGGATATCAAATATCCACTGGTCTAGAACCTTTGCCTTCCTTTTAAACTACATATTTTAGGACTTAGAACTCATTTAGATGCAATTTGACTTGTGCATTTGGTTTACTGATTTTTTTTAAAAAAAGGTTTTTGGATTGGATTGTGTTTTTCCTCCAAGAATAAAGGAAAAGGAAAGTTTCTCTGGGAATATTAAAAATCTTTTATGCTGTTCATGAATATCTGATTTTAAAAGAACCACATTCATAGAAGCATTGATGGAAAGGATTTTAAGTATCCTCAATTATACCTACTTCATGTTACAGATAAAGAAATTGAGACCCAGAGAGGTTAAGTGACTTGCCGAGGATCACACAGATACTGTTATCTGAGAAAGGATTTGAATCTAAATAATTTTCATGCAATATCCCCACCATATTCTCCACCATATAATATTGGCTGCAACAGTTCTTGTTTTCATTCTGCTGACAGAATTCCAACAAATTCTAATCATGGCACTAGGTCATAAGGGCCAACTCACAGAATTGTTTTATTGAATATGAGTTTTAATTGAAGAAATTGTAACTTCAGATATTGCCCATTAATCCTCACAACATAAATATTTTAAACTATTTCTTGAAAAACAGGTTACATTATGAGGATTAATGAGAAGATACCTATAAACTTTACTTGATAAATGTGAGGTACTTTAACAAATAAATAGAACATATGTCCTTGATTTCAGTGGAAACTGAGGTCTCTAGTGGTTAAATGGCTTTTATTTGCTAATCAAATAAGAAACCCAGTAAGAAGACAAACTGCAGTTATAGGAGGCAGAGACCCTGCAATATCTTCATACCTTACCAGACTCTCAGAGTTAGAAATGGCTTTTTCTTAGAGGAAAAACAAGTCAATCTGCTTACTTTTAGGAAGAATGGCATCTGGTATTACATTAGCATATTGACCATATTATTTGGAACTCAGCAGGGATTCAAGATGAAGGATCATCAATTCTATACTATTCAATGGGAAAATTGATTATTTCTCCCTTGCTAAAGAAAGTATTCCTCTTGGATCCCTGCTTAAGTCTTGCTTTGGAATACTGTACCTTGAATAATCTTCTTGACCATATCTTGGTCTTTGTTTTGGTGCTTCCATAACTTGAGCAACTGAAAGGTTTGTTCTTGCGAACTATGCCGTCGCTTAATCCTTTCTATGGTTTCTGCATTCACCTTGGTACCAGGCAAACTGTCCACCAGGACACTGAGCCAATTAGGAGTAAACTTTGTAGGAACAGCAAACCTGAAGAATGCCTCCTCACATAAGGTGACATCTAAGTGGGATGACAGAGCAAAATTAGTATACCTATGGTTTAGATGTTTGATTCTTGAGAAACTATTGACTTTTAGAAGCTTTCTAGAAATAGAAAGTTTCCATGAAAGTTGTGTTAAAATTCAGTTGCATATTTAACCATTCTTTTAGCTGGAATTCCTTGAATATTGCCATCCTGGTTAGATGTAGAAGTAGAATATAAACTCCTTGAGAGCAAAGTCAGCTTCACTTATATCCTGGAACAGAGTGGCACTTGATTGTCTGTTGAGGTGAATTGAATTTCCAAGTTTTCTAGGTCACTTGATATTTTTTCTGACTCAATTAATTTTGAAGAATAATTATAATATCAACCTAAGTCTTTGCCTCAAACTATTTCTCTAATTTAATTTAAATAACTAAATTAAATTAAAGCTTATCTAGTATCCACAGGGTACTTTTAGATTCAGGGTACAAAATAGATTGCCTTCACTCTTAAGGAAATTACATTGTGACTTAGAGCAAGCATATCAAGGTCCTATATGATCTATATACAGAAATATTTGTCATATAGAGGAAAAGTAGAATAATTCTGAATAGGAGTCCATATTCTACTTCTCTGTGGACTATTTCTCTTAAGTTTTCTGAAAGAACTGAGGAAACATGTGAGGTCTTCCTAAGCATGATTCCAGATGTCTGAGTTGATTCCTGACAAAAAATTTAGGTAAGACAGCTAAAAGTTTAGCATGTGGGACAAGGAGGAACATAAAACTCTGCCTAATTCAAAATTAATTCAGATAAGTAGTAAGATCAAGGAATAGTCGATTAATAGCAATGTGCTCCATTGGTATACATGCAATGTTAAGGGACAAATAAGAAATTCATCAACACACTAGAATTTAGGGGGGCTATGTGAGCATATTTTAGACAGAATGATGAAGTATGAATGGATCATGGCCTGCACCTCCATGAATGAGGTAACAGATCCATCAGAAATTGAAGCACGTCTGACTTCTATTGAGTAAAATATTTGAAACTAGTAGAAGAGCTTTAACAATTTGCTTAGATGATAATGATATGTGAACCTTTTAGGCAATGACAATCTATTATAAATTACAATTATTTGTCAACTGACCTCATTTCATTTATTAATTTATACCTTAGTCAATAAAATGCTTACTAGGTGAAAGTAACAATGTAATCTTTCTTTAAAAATATTCTTTCATTTGAGATTTTCTCCTTTTTTGAACAGTCCACTCTAGTTCTCTCTCTACTTCCTTTGCTCTCTATTTCCTTCCATTGCTACCTATCCAATGAACGATATGACTACAGGCCACAAAGGGGGGAGAGAAGAATATAGTCTAGCAGCAAATGAAGGTGGAAAAGACTATATCAGTCAGACAATATGAATGCATTAAACTTGCAATTTATGAAGTATAATTATCAAATTGAAGATATAGACATGGAAGATCATAATCATAGTAACAACACTGAGGAATGACAATTCAATACCCTGAAGCAGGGAGGTTCTGAATGACATTAAGTGAGTAGACCATACAAGAAGAAGAAAAATAGTTGAATGGACAGAGAGGAAGAGATTTTAGGGTAAACCTTAACACACAAGATATTGCCACTCTACCAGATAAAGACTTTTGGAACATAATTACCTATTCCACATTTTTGAGTTGCTTCAGCGTTTCCAGTACAGAGATTGTCATGAGTTGCATTTCCTTTTGAAGCCATTTGGAGACCAAGGGCACTGCAATTTGTGTGTTTCCTGCATGGTGCTTTAGAGGAAGTCTCATTTGAGAAAAATCCATCTGGGCACTTTTTGCAAATGGTATTTCGCTCTGGGGTTCCTTCAGGAAAGATAACAATCAGTTTAGCACTTCAGAATCAAAGACTCTCACAGCAGGCCTGGCATTAGTACAGTTCTGAAAAACCCATTTAAAAAGTCCTCTAGTAAGTCCTTCCCACTGCTGTATACCACATAATCCATTGGACTGATTTTCTATGTTACTTATACCATAGAAAGAATGGTCAGGAAAAAACAGATGTCAACAGAATACTTTAAAGTATTATTCTTGAAAAATCATGAACTCTGGTAGAAAATAATTTCTGTTTGTTGTTCTATCATTCCTAGGAATTAATGTAATCTAAATGTCATGTCTTTAAATTCTAGCCAGCCCTTAGTGATGTTTGCTCTTGCCTTGAACATCAGCATACACACTGGCTCATAAATGTGCTAACCTCAGGAAGTAAAATTTTACAATATAATAAAGTGCTGAACAAAGGAAGGGAAATGGAGCTGCCTCCAAAATGCAAACCTGCCATTGAGCAATATAATAAATGTACAATGATATCCTATTTTGCTTTAGCTGTTGTGTTGAAAAGAATAGTCATTATAACTTCGAGGAAATGTGATTGTATGGGCATTTCACTGTTCTGTTGGAAGACATTTGATATGTTTGGAGAAAACATTAATAGGAAAAACTTGAACCAGCCAACAAATAAAGATGCTATTAAAATAAATAGTGTCAATACTCTCTTTTATGCATGGCTATGTCACACATTGTGTGGTGTATTTGCATATGAAAATATCTCCATCTAGTGTGAGTTAGCAGTATTTAAACTATATTTACAACAATAGATCATTCAAATACACTAAACAACAACAATAACATGCTATGCAATGCTAACAGCTAGAAAGATGTAAATGGGGAGAATTGTGTAATTCTCTCCCCGGTTAGAGACAGCTAGGTGGCACAGTGCTTCTGTCTCTGTCTCTTCTGTCTTGCCTCTTTAGTTCTTTTCTTTTTTTAACAAGACCTTTGATTTCTTCAGAATGTAGAACTCTACTTGAAGAAATTTATTTTGTCAAAATAGGACAAAATCATCTCCCTAATTTATAACCTTGGAAAGCTGCCTAAAGGGTAGTATAATAAGTTTGAGAGATTACCTAAAGTTGCACAACCAAGATGTGTCAGAGGTAAGAACAGAGCCCAGGCCTTCCTCACTCCAATGCTAGCCCCTCAATGGTAACACCCATATTTCCCTATTGTTTTGCAAATAACTGGCATTTAATGACTTGGGTAAAGAGAGTGGGGATGAAAAAGCTTTTAAGGTGAGCTCTAGGAGCTCCTAGCTAATACTCTTTCTGTTCTTCACTCAAGATCACTTCCAAAAGCTATTAGTACCTAGCAACAGGAAAGTGCCTTTTAATTATGATTTTATTATTTAATTTATTTGATTTTAAGCTTTGAAAATTAGAAATAGTGTGATCCAGTGAATAAACTATCAAAAGACTATAGTTTCACTGATGAAATCTCCAACATAATCTCATTTTAGATATTTTTTATAATTACTTTCAAGAAGAATCCAAGAAATTCAACAATCATTTATTAACTGTCCACCATGAACTAGGGTCCTAGCTATAAAGAAAAAAAAGATCCTCAAGGAGTTGATATTTTGTTGATTTATATGTAAACATAAGTATTTTTCAGTTGTGTCCAACTCTTCATGACCTCATTTTGGTTTTGGTTTTATTTTTGGCTAAGATACTGAAGTAGTTTAACATTTAATTCTCCAAATCATTTTACAAATGAGGTACTGAAGCAAACATGGTTTGCCTCAGTACCTTGTTTAGGATTACAGTGATTTACTCAGGATTACACAGCTAAAGTCAGATTTCAATTTAGGAGGAAGTGACTTCCTGACCTTGGGTAGGATGCCACTTTACCATCTAGCTTCCCCAAACAATTAAACATATTCTACATTGAAATTTGAGAAGGTGGAAGACATGAAAACTAAAAAGGATCAGGAGAAGCTTCCTAGTAGAGGTGATCCCATGACAAAAAAAAGCATAGTTGCCTGGAAAACCTGCATTAAAATACTTGTTGTGATATCCATTAATTCTGTGATTCTGGGAAAGTGATTTAAACTCTCTGTGTGCTTCAGGTAACTCTTTTAGAATGTACTATTAAATTGTAGGTTGAGGACTGAAAGAGATGTGGATGGAATTAGTGTTGATGGAAAGAGCTTCCATGGAGGAGGGGTACAATATCTTTTCTATAATTGTATATAAATCACAGTAATTGATCCTGCTCCCTAACTTCATGTGAGCAGAAATACAAAGAATAATCCTTAACATCACCAGAATGTGTAGAAATAGGCCTTCAACACAGTTGGAGACCACCATTCTATATAAGAAATTCCTTGTTACTTAGAAGTGTAGTAGGCACAGGAGAAGAAAACAAGGTGAAGAGGCATTTCATTGAAAAGGGGAGGAGGAAAGATGAATGTTTTGGAAACTGAAATCTCATATCCTTCCTTCTGCTTATGTTGGAAAATATTTTCCAGTTTGAAGACAGCCTGTGTATTCAGGGAAAGGGGGTGGGGGGAGAGACAGAAGTAAAGGAGGCCTTCTGTGGTGAGGCCAAATAGAATGGTTGCCTTTGTCCTGAGAATTCTGGTCTGACATTTCTTTTTGGAAACATGGTTTCATGCTTCCTTCAATGAGGTCCCTTTTTCCTAACTTCATTATTGTAGACATTTCATCATTGAAATTTAAAATTCCTATTTCTGCTCCAATCTAGATTAAATTACTTCAAATAATTCTATTCCAGTGCAAACTGGGGAGGGTTGGGCAATACTTCTTCCTTAACGTTTTCCTAGGAAACTCATTTTAGTGCCCTCCTTAGAGAGAGAGAGAGAGAGAGAGAGAGAGAGAGAGAGAGAGAGAGAGAGAGAGAGAGCGCAAGCTGGAGGGAAATGGATGATGTTGATGATGATGATGAAGTAATATCATTTATTTTACAGAAGAAAATCTTTTTTTTCAAGAATTGGTTGAACTACACAACCATTAAGATGGTACCTTTCATCTTTGAAATTATGTGATTCTGAAGGAGTCATTCTACAGGTACAGAAATGGTAAAGCAAGATATTTCGTATTCTGGATGTGACATTAAAATCAGGATTACCTTATTCAAATCATGCCTCAGTACTTATTAGTTCTATGACACTGTATAAATCACTTAATTTCTCTCAGCCTCAATTTGTTCATCTATTAAAATGAGAATAATAATTACACCTGAGATTGAATTTGAACTTAAGTCTTCCTGAGAGCTACTCGGTATTACTGTGGTTAGGGTCAGGAAGACATCTTCATGAGTTCAAACCTGGTTTTCAGATGCCTACTAGCTGTGGTGACCCTGATCAAGTCACTTAAATTTATTTGCCTCAGTTTTTGGTTAAATAAGCTGGAGAAGGAAATGACAACCCACTCTAGAATCTTTGCCTGAAAAACCCCAAAAGGGTTTCTAAAGAGTCAAAAGATAAATAGTTAAAAAACAACTAAAATTTCCCTGACTCTAAGGCCAGCACTCTATCCATTGGAAGCATCTAGTTGCACATCATCTGTCTTATTCTCTCATTTTCACTTACAAGTTATGTGTTCTTGGGCAGGTCTCCCTTAAACTTAATTGTCCTAATTACTGGATAATTTCTGAAGACTAAAATATCATGATTCTCTAAAATATTCTAAAATTTTCAAGTATGTAAGGGCTTTTTTGAAATTTTGTAAATGTGATTAGCAAAAAAAATCAGATTGTCTGAGGATTCCATGACATCTGACCCAAAATTATGATCTCAAAATGGAGTTTAAAGGAAATAGGGTCAGAATCTGTGATTTAATTGAAGTATGGAATTCCCAGGTGAGGAAATACCATCTATCAAAATAAGTTGACAATTTCTTTGCAATTTAAAATCTTTCAAATTGCATGTAGCACTGGTGTCAAACACTGTCTAGTAGGTCATGCTACAAGTAACACTCCCAATATGTGTATTGGGGATGGGTGATGAGAGGGTAGATTAAAATAGTTGAGAAATATTTAACAAAACAAACTAAAATATGATAAAACATGGATAATGTTAATATGTGAGTTTCTAAGTTAATATGTGAACTGCAAGGATCTTTAGATGTTTAGTGGTCTCCATTTCTACCTGAAGTTGACTCCACTGGCTAGAAGACTGAGAAGTTCTATAACTTGCCTAGAATCTAGCTAGAATGTATCAGTTGAACCTAACTGTTCTTGTCTGCATGGACAATTCTCTAACCATTATATACCACAGTGTTTCTCAAGATATAAAGGAAAGGGAACACTTTGTTTATAGATGAGCATTTATGCTAGGGTTCAATAATTTGTTTCATCTAAAATAAAGAGTAAAACTATTGAAGATATATCGCTCCAGCCTTTATCCTTTTCAGACACACAGCATGTTTGAATTTCCTGCCAAAGGAAGAGCCAGCTTTCTTTTTAATAATAAAAATATGCACTCCCAAATGGCTCTCATTTTTTGACATAATTAATTATAACTGTGCATTGTTACAACTTTAGTGCCTCATTAATATTGTTATAATTACTCTCTTGGTATCAATTAACATTTCTGATGTTTGTCAAAAAGCACTGTAGCTTGAAGCAGCCCAGCTTCCAAATGAAAAACGTAGTATTTATCAGGTATAAACAGTGTAACCCAGAGTAGCCTCCTTTTAAAAAAAGGATAATCCATCATGTTTTTCATTAGAGGGCAATTTGCTACATTTGAGACTTGTCACTAAATTGCATTTTAGTACCAAAGGATTCCTCAGAGAGCAATTCTTTTGGCAACAGTCCATGGCAGAGGTATAAGCCTGAGAAGCTTCTCCCATTGCTTTTGGAGTTTGCTATCCAGTAATGTCATCAGAACAACTTTGTTTCTTTATCTATCACTCTGGCGATTCTCCCATGCTATGTACAACACTAATTAATTTTTTTTTTCTGGGGATTGAAATCAGCCACCTACCTGCTTGTACTACACCAAATCCTGGGGGACAGCTGGTGTGCCTTAGACAAAACTCCAGTTCCAGATACCGTCCTTCCATACATTCACACACACGGTTGTGAGTACTGTTACATTCTTGTTTTATAAACTGCAGCTCTTTGCACATTCCACTGCAGTAAAGACACTCCTCATTAAAATGCCAGCTCTCAGTGTAATAGTGATGGGGGCAGGGCTCACACTGGGTCCTCCTCCGTGTTGTGCAGTGCTGCTTCAGGTAAGTTCCTGGGGGACATTGGTCACACAACAGCTGACGAGACGATTCAGGGTCATAATGAAGGTATTTTGGAGGAAAGGTTTCCTGTGCGGACCACTTAACTGATATGTCTAAGAACTAAAATGAGGAAAGGAAATAGACACAGTTACACGTCAAAGTTTGATATTCTCTAGTTATCAGTCCAATCTTGTATCAAAGTTCTCACCTTAGCTTACTACTTCTAGTTCTTTAGTATCAAAGAGAATGGCAAACCAACCAAATCATTGGAGGTGTGAGTTGCACAATTATGTGTATATCTAGTAAGGTGTGCTGTGCACCTTCTCACTTGCCTTGACCAGAATTGTTCCATTCCAGGACTACTATAAATGGTCTGATTGTTTCAGGAATCTCTTGACCTTAAAATTTTTTGATTCCTCCCATATCAGCAAGGCACCACAGCACAACATCAATGTCAGTAAGCACTAGTGTGTGCCATGTGATGACACAATGCGACAATCAGATGTATCCTAACCTGTCTCTTGATGGGCTAATAGACATTATGGAAAGAACATACCTTAGCATAGTACCTAACAATACTTCAAGGATCTAAGGTATAGGTATGGGTAGAAGACTAGAAAGGACCTCAGAAGACAATCCCTTCATTTTGTAGATAAGGAAAGTAAGGCTGAGAAAAGATGATTATTTATCTCCCATATTAATAACCAATTATTGAATTGGGACTAAGATTTTTTCCTCCCTTTCTCATTTAGAAATTAGTTCCTATAGATTATTCAGGCAGCCTTTGAAGTGTAATGCTCATATTGAGATGAAATCTTGCATGAGCCTGACCCAATTGGAAAACTTAGATCTGTTTAAAAGGTAAAGAAATTTTACTTTAGGTGAATTAATAGATTCTTACTCATTGTGTTTTACACAGACAGATCTGAATAGAAATGAATTCCCCCTTTCATTTAGATTACCCTAGATGAAGTAATATTAGTATAGACTGTCTTTTTTGACCAAGAATAAATGATCAGTCACATTCCCCCAGATCCTCATTAGAATAAGCCCACCTCCCATAACAGTCAAACTATCATTACTTATTAACTAATCAGTCAGCTGCCACACTCAGGAACACCCACTCTTCCAAGGATAAATAAGTGTTGGGAGAGCTTATGAGTGTGGCCTTTGGCATTCAAGAGTGCCACTGGTCTTTTTATTAATTATATGTTAGCATGATTAATAAAATGATTAATTATTCAGAAACTATATTTCTCAATCTTTTTATATGTCACGAAGTCCAGGGAAATAAAGTGTCTCACACAAAGTCAGATTAGTAAACAGCAAAGTAAGGATTTGAACTCAAGGCATCTTCCTCCAAAACCAATGCTTTTCCCACATTGCTTCTCAATGACAATAAATATTCTACTCCGTTACTTAATGGTCTCTGTGATATTCTGACTTAATTTTTTCGATCACCTTGTGGCCAACAGTTTGTTGATGAGCTTTTCAAAGTGGGATAAGTCTAATCTCCAACAAGAGAAATTTTTTTGCTAGACTAATACCTGAAACCCATCAGCTGAGTGAGTTGTTCCAAAGTCTTTTATTCAACTGGCAGGGAAGAAGAATATATTTATAGGTTTGAAATCCTATACAAAATTGTCATCTCCAACTATGAAGAAGAGAGGAGATTCAACAACAATTTGCCTACCTAATTTTTGAGAACCAAAGTTCAACTTTATATCATTATGAGGCAGGTAGGTGGCATAGTAAGTTGCATATTGAACAAGGAAATCAGGAATTTCTGTGCCTCCCTTAGATTCTAACTGTGCAATAGTGGGGAAGGCATTTAACTTTCTTCAGCATCAATTTTCTCATATGCAAAATGGGGATAATAATATCACCTACCTCATAGGGTTGTTGTGAGGATCAGACAAGATAATATATATAAAGCATTTTGCAAATATTAACCTTATGAGCATAAGAAGCAGGAATCCCAAGAAATTTGCAATAGATATAGATGTATCAGAGCAGTTTGGGGGTCTATGGACTTTTAAAGAAAATTGATGATACTATTTTAATGTAAATCATTTCTTTTGTAATCTTATGCATTTCATTTTATGTATTTAAAAATATTATTCTGAGGAGTTTAGAGTCTTCAAAAAGCTACCAAAAAGGACCATGAGCAAAGATGGTTAAGAACTCCTACTCCAGGGGATTATCATAAAACTCAAAACACTGATTTTACCCAACATGGAACTAACAACATTAGTACACAGAACACTATGATAGGAATTTACTTACAGTATGAATCTGCCACTAATTCATGGTATAACCATGGGCAGGTTAATTGCCCCTCTGTTTCTTCATTTTATCATCTACAAAATAAGGGGTCTGGCTAGATAACTGTTAAAGTTCCTTCTTTTCCCTATGGTCTACAGCGCTAAGATTGCAACTAAAACATACTTAAGTAAATTAGTATTTGCAATTTGTACATACAATGAGACAAAATCTTGCATGAAATTATCATCTCCAAGTTTGGGGAGGAGATAAGATTCAACAATAATCAAAAGATATTATTAAGAGTCTACTATGTACACTAGACATTATAGTAGACATTGGGACTACAAAGACAAAAAGCAGTTTTGACTTCATGAAGCTTACTTTCTACAAGATAGAAAAAAGTAGGTGGGGGAGAGGTAAAAGGAAAGGAGGAGGACCAGAGATGGAGGGGGAGGGGGAGGGGGAGGGAGAGGGAGGGATGGTGGAACTGGGAGGTGTTTACTATAAGAGATAGCACCTGGATAACTTTGACAGATTTTAAGAGTAAATGGTAAAGAGAGAGTAACTGTTTATAAATACATGGAGGTGGGAGATGGAATGTCTTGTACTTGAGTTGTCAAGTCAACAAGTACTTAATAAACACCATTTAAAATCCAGGCACTGATCTAAATGACTGGTACTACCAAGAAAAAGTGATGATGATGATGTTTGTCCTTCATTCTCAAAGAAGATCATGACTTGAGGGATGGATGTCATGATAAACATTTGAATTGAATTTGAGGGGAGAACTGTGCAAAGTCACCAGCCTTACTTGCTCCTCCAGAGCATTTGAGTCCAGTGCCCAGATATGCATCAGGATAACTAGAGAAGACCCTGGATGTGAGGGAATGAAGGTTAAGTGACTTGCCCAAGGTCACACAACCATAAATGTCAACTGTCTGAGGTCATACTGGAACTCCTGTTCTCCTGCCTACAAGGTCAGTGCTCTATCCACTGTGCCACCTAGCTGCCCACCTTTTTTCTCAAGAACCTCATGGTCTAATGGCCAAAGTTTGCTGCAGCACCTAATTGACAAGGATGAAAGGTGCTGAACAGGAAGAGAAAAGAGTTTACTTAAAAAGATGGGAGCTGTCTGGTAAAAGTTTAAGGTGACAGAGAGGATGATGATGATATGGCAGTGTAACTTCCTGTGAATAACAACTACATTTCAACCCAGTCAACCTGAGATTTGTGACAATGTATATGAAAATAAACTGAAGATCCTGTTTCAAATCAGGGACCATATTTTTATTAGATGTAAAAGAGTCTTCAAGGAACACTGGTATTGTTCTTCACTCAAATGTTAGCAAGGGAGTTTGGTTAATTATCCTTAGTTCTCAAAGATGATGATGACATCAGGAAGATGATGCCATGAAAAACAAGTAAACTGGATTTGAGTGAGGGTATGTTGTGCAAAGACACAAACCTCACTTTCTCCTCTGGAGCCATTTGGGTTCAATGACCAGATATGAGATGTCCCTGGATATGAGGCAGTTAGGATTAAGTGATTTGCCCAAAGTCACATAGTAAATATCTGAGGGTATATTTGAATTCAGATCCTCTTGACTCCAATGCCAGTTCTCAATCCTCTGTGGCACCTAGCTGTTCTAGAAGTGGATATTATGCTTTCAAGCTTCAGCTTTTAATAGCCTCATAGACCAGTTTGCTGATACTCAAAGCTTCCCTGACACTCATTGCAATTGGTATCTATCCAAAGACAGAGAAGATGTACTGTCTTCAGTTTGGATGGAAACAACATGTTCATAAGCCTATTTATTCAGATGTTTCCATCAGAGTAACTTCATTCTGTTCTTACTGGAAAACCACAGGTTTCATAATTCCAAGCAAATGAAAGGTTGATATTATTTGGAAAAGGTATGTTGTCAGATGTTTGACAACTCATCCATTGTTTCCTCAGTTTGACATCTGTATATCATTATTCATAAAACTCTGAAAATCCATGATCATCACAACCACCTCCATAATAATTGTGGACTCTGCCCCAAGAACCCTCTACACTATTGAACCATTTTTTTCTCAATTTCTTCTTCCATTACACTTTCAGTCCTATGCCATTCTACCACACATGTTACTATCACTCCTTTTCAGTTTCCCTCTATGTGTATTTCCCCCTATTAGAATGTAAGCTTCTTGAGATAGGCATTTCCATGCCCACTTTTATTTGTATTCTCAGAGACAGTACTTGCTTGATATATAGTATGCTTAATAATCTCTCTCTCTCTCTCTCTCTCTCTCTCTCTCTCTCTCTCTCTCTCTCTCTCTCTCTCTCTCTCTCTCTCTCTCTCTCTCTCTCTCTCCCCCCTCTGTCTGTCTCTCTCTAGCTCTGTCTCTGCCCCATCTGCCTTTGTCTCTCTCTGCCTTGTTCTCTCTGTCTCTCCCTCTTTTCCTTCCCCTTTAAAGTGTGGAGGTGAACCTAGCTTCTAAAACAGAAGGTAGAAAATTTAAAGTTTTAATAGTTCTTATTGATCTCACAAGTCTTCAGGTCTAGGTCCAGGTGCAGTAATAAACCATATTTTTGAAGAATACTCTAAGTTTAGAAAGATCATTTCAAGGTTGCTTATGGGGTGAAATTTTTTTAGTCATAACTTTTCATGTATTTTTTATCTATTCCTCATATATAGCATTCTATCTTCTGTCTCTGTGCTTTTGCTCTGACTGGCCTATCTTTTGAAAGCATTCCTTCTTTGTCTTTATTTTTCAGAATTCCTATTTTTTAAAGATTCAGGTTAAGCATTATCTTCTACTGCGCCTCTTCCATACTACCTTGTATTTAATTACATTATAATTATTTACTTCATATGAATTTAATATGTATTTATATGTATACTTGTTTTAGGGTTTTTTTGCAAGGCAAATGGGGTTAAGTGGCTTGCCTAAGGCCACACAGCTAGGTAATTATTAAGTGTCTGAGCCCAGATTTGAACCCAGGTACTCCTGACTCCAAGGCCGGTGCTTTATCCACTATGCCACCTAGCTGCCCTATATGTATACATTTAAGAAATGTTAAGGGATCCCCTGAACTTGTCTTTTTCAGTTACCATATTTTCCAAGGAAAAATAGACTTAGAGCATATAGGAGACCATGAAAGTGTCAAGCACAAAATCCTCCACTACACCCCTGAGCTAACCTGTACCACCACAAGCTGGATTCCTTGCGTGTCCTTGGGAAGCAAGACAGGCACTAGTCAGTTTGTTCCAATGGGGAAAATGCTTGTGCAGCTGGGGTCCTTTGTATACCCTACTGTTTCTTAGTCTAGCTGTTATGAAGGGAAAAGAATGAGTTTTTGCCATTTCCTTGCTCCTCCCCTTCAAGAGGGGTTTTATACTTTTCCTACCTTTATGTTACTGCACCAGTCTCCTCCTATGCCACATTGCTTCCTGATATCTCCTCCTTCCTTTCTCCTGCTGTCATAAATATGCAACTCTATATGGACTGTGAACTCTTTGGGTTCCATGTGCTTGTTCATTTTTTTGGTTTTCATGTAACTTTCATGATGCTGTGATTGCCTCTTGACAGTTCTTATACAGCTGCCAGCTGCCGTAACCCAAGTGGGAGAGGAGGGGCTTCCTGCTCCCATAGATTATCTTATAAGTGATTAGAAATGATCACATTTGAGATCTTCACTAATTAAAAAGTTTAATGACTCCATTGTTAACTGACTAGTTATTGGTAATCCAATTGGCAATTTGCCACTTAGTGAAGTTGGGCACATGTAAGATATTCTAGTATTCCTTTTGTGACTTAAATGTTTCTAGTCCTCCTAAAAAGACAATCAAGACACAGAGGGTGCTAGGGGATGAGTCAACTCTGATTGCAACTTAAGAACTTGCAGCTGATCATAGAGAGAGGGGAATGAGCAATTGTTAAGTGCCTACTGTGTATCAGCTATTTCATTTGATCTTCACAACAACCTGGGTGGCAGGTGCTATATTCTCTTTTACAGTTGAGAAAATGGAGGCAAAAAGTGGCTAAATTATTTGTCCAGTGTCACAGATCTGGTGAGACAACATTTGAAATCAGGTCTGAAATCTGGCCAACACCAAATCTTTTTGCAACTCTTACACACTTCTCATCTCAAGTTGAAGCCATTTAGTTTTTGCCTCTAAGTGCTACTCTGAGCTTATGATAGTTCATTAGAATAAAAATGGGTAATGATGGAGACCTTATAAAGACTTTACTAAAGTTTGCAATTAGTTATTATATCTCCTGATCAACCCAAAATTCTCACTGCTTCTTCCTCACTCTTCACTTTCATTTCCCTTAAGATAGCTTACCCTGAGTCCATTGAAAGGGCTGAGGAGGTCTCAAAACACAAAACAATTAAGAAATATGTTTTATCCTATTGTCTTTCTATTACCTTGGAAGCTGAATGTTGTTAAGAGCATCATTTTCTTCATCTTTTTCCTTTACAGAAGGACAGGTTGAAAAGAGATGAAGCATTATATTCATTGTCCCTACTCTTCCTAACTAATGTAGTTAAAGAGTGAGTACTGCTGAATATCTATGTTATCTTTACCATATGACACTATTTAAGTATAATCTCTCAGTGACTGTGAATTCTATAAACTTTGCTGTTAAAAAATTTATTCTAAGCAATTAATTGAACATTGTTAAAGTCTAGTTACTCCCAAAAACATATTAGGAAAGTAGGCATCAAAGAACTTCCTTAATCCAGAGGTTGATAAAACCCAATAATATTAGTTTGAGAATTTTCTTCTATTTTGCCACCATTTCTGCAGAATTAGAAGTGGACGTGCATAGACCTGAGAGTGATCATAATTGTAGATATAATACTAAAGAGACACATGATAGGTGAATAAATGGATGGATAGACAGATAGATGGATAGATGATAGATGTATAGACAGACAAATAGATACATACATGTATGTATTATCTACATACATTCACACAAAAATAAATAAACACATATATTCCTCATACAGTGCTAGCCTAAACTTTGAAAGCCCATGGCAACTTCCATATTCCATTTACCATCAGAGTACAACTTTCAGTTGGTGTTGAGACCAGATGTCTTAAAACATTTTAATTGCCTGAAGGAAAAGAACTGTCCCTGTATCCATTTTCTGCATTTAAAATCATATTTTCATAGATCCAGTTTGATTTACCTAAAATTTGTCACCAATTAGTGATGTTGCTCAAGTATATATACACCTACATTTTTTAAAAATATCAGTTAGTTTTGGATAGATTATAAATTGAGTTTCTGTTCTTGATTTTAAAATTTTCCACTTTAAAAAGAACAGTACACTGTGTGGTTGAAATTACACATTTAAGTCTCCATATCTGGTTAGCCGAGATACCCACACAGAATTTCTGGTGAATAGGACCAGTGAGAGTCTAAAACAGGATGAAAAAAAGATTAATACAGCCTTTTATCTCAATTCTCCATTGCTCCCTTTCAAGTTCCCTTCCAGGATTTTTCTCTTCCTCTCCATAGAAGCACTTAACTCAAACGCTGAAGTCACCTTTGTTCTAATACAATTATACATTGGAAATTGACACAAGGTGATTTAATAGCTTCCCTAGAAATGCAATTAAAATGATGCTATGAAACAGATAATCTGTGTATTTTCCATTTACACATTGCTTTTAAAACCAGATTTAAGGATTAAATGAAAGTTTTAGTATCAAATATGTTTCCATAAATCCTCTTAATTAGATTAAATCATAGAATCACAATTCTAGGACTGGAAGGGACTTTAGAGTCCGGGTAATCAGATCTCCTTCATTTTACACTTGAGGAAATTAAGGGTCAGAGAGTTTTAGTGCCATGCCTCTGGGTAAGTAGACAGTAGGCATCAGAAATGGGAGCTGAATACAGGTCCTATGAATCCAATCAATGCTCTTTCTAACTACACCATACTTCATTCAATTTTGTAAACTGCAAGGTTAGGAAACTTATTTTATTTTTATTCTTCCCTCCCTCATCCCAATCCCAGAAAAGAATTTTACATATAGTATGTACTTAATAACTTTGTCCAACTAAAATGAATAACCTTTGAATTCCTAGGATACTCACAATCTGTAACTTTTCTTCTCTGTCTCATTATATCTAACTTGTGAAGAAAATGTTCCTTTTCTTTTAACTTAGTTATATTATTACTCATTCTTTCAATAAAATTATTAAAGTACATGTTGTACCTTGTCACTGCTCTGCTAAAGAAACTTCTGTAGCTCACTACAAATTATAGTAAAAAAATCTCCTCTAACTGACCTTCACAATTAAAACCCTTCACAATATGACTCCTACTTATTTTTTCCATATATCTCACATATTATTCTTCCTTACATAGTCAATATTTCAGAACAAGTATTCTAGTGCCATGACTGTCCTAGATGACTGGAATGCTTTGGTTCTTCACTTTTACCTCTAGGGATAGCAGGTTCCCTTAGCTCATGAGCCACCTCCTGCCCATGGCCTTTGCTGATATCCCATCTCCCAAATGTTAATAATCTTATACTCTGAAATTATTTTGCATACATACAACTTGTACATATTTTATACTTATAGTCCTACATTTTTTACCTAGAGAAATGTAAACTCCTTGAGGGTAGGAACTATTTTCATTTCTATTTCAGTATCCCCACACCTGGCACAGTCCCTTTCATATTGACTTGAACCGAAATGAATTGAATTGTCTTTTGAAATGAATTGAAGCCTTAATTAATTCTTAATTTAAATGATGTTTAAGAACTCGGCTGAATTTTCTGAAAGCATTTTAAATTCAGCAAGTCCAAAACTAAATTCATAAATATTACCCCAAGCCCTCCCCTCTTCCCATCAAAAGCATCAAATAGAAAGATCAAATAGAAAAAAAACCCAACCCCATATTTGCCTATTAATGTCTTTCAGTTTTCTTGTGCCTTATTCCTCCCCATGATCCAATAACACTGTCCCTCATACAAAA
The DNA here is from genome assembly GCF_037893015.1 of Macrotis lagotis. Lineage (NCBI taxonomy): Eukaryota > Metazoa > Chordata > Mammalia > Peramelemorphia > Peramelidae > Macrotis > Macrotis lagotis. Next base: position 580,811,599 of record NC_133666.1, read on the forward strand.
TACTTCATCCCCCCAACTCAGCATTTTCACTAGCTGTCACCTGGGCTTAGAATGTGCTCCCTTTTGGGTCCTTTCTCGAAGCTTTTTGCCTGGTTTCTCTCAAGTTTCAACTAAAATTTCACCTTCTTTAAGAAAGTTTACTGGTATGTTTTATGCTAATGGCTTTCTCCTAAGATTATCTTTTTCCTCTATATATTTATTTTTCTTGTGTATATTTAAACATAGTTTTTTCCATACCCTTTCATACCCTTATTTGACTGTGAGTTTCTTGAGGGCAGGTACTGTTCTTTGCCTTTCTTTGTATCCCCAAGGCCTAGAACCTAGTAGGTGATTGACCAATTCTTGTTGATTTGTCTTTACATTTCTGGCTCTCCCTTTTTGTTTATGCTTCAAACATGTCTGAGGAATGTTCTTTTATCTCAGGTTCACTTAAAGATAAGTTGTACTTCTGCCATTTGCAAAATGAGAGGATAGGACTCATATTCCCTCTAAAGTACATTCTCGCTCTTCCAATCTTTTTCCATAAGGGTAAATAATAGTTTGTTTCTCATAACAAATTCTTTCTCTCTTCCACCATCTGCCATTTCCTTACTCCTACTCTTTGTGGCCCTTTATTTGTAATAATCTGAAAGTTCATATACTAAAGGAAGGATGGAGAGATAACAAGAAGGTAAATGAAACTGGACTTTTGAACTGAGTAGAAAACAATAGTCTTTCAGGCAGCACACATTTCAGAGCAACTGCTATATTACTTTCAATAAGTCTCATCTGCACCACATCATTTAACCTTCAATTACACATTATGTTGAGCTGTAAACTAGACAGTTACTCAGTAACTTGAATATTGTTTAATATGTTGTAAGACCTTTGTAGGGTTTATCTGGAGTTGTTTAAAGTGGTAATGTACAAGTGAATAGTCTTAGCTATAAAATTGTTAAGTTTTTTTTGCCTATAATAGTAAATGTTTATAACAAGAAGAAATTATATATTATTTTGCAGTGTCTTTTGGACAAATCCCTGTGATTTTTTTGTATTCTCCACAACACTCAACATAGTGCTAGGCCCATAGCAATCAATAAGAAGAATCACTTATTGTATGATGAATCATTTCAAACTCATAAATTCTTTGCTGATTGAATGAGCAGGCATCAGTCACAATGTAGATTGAGTAAATTATTCAAACACAAAATCCAGTAAAAGCTGGAAGAGACCTCAGTGACCATATAGTCTTGAGGCTCTTTCCCTGAAGTCCATGAACTCTTTCAGTATAATTCAGCATAATTAGTTTTCTTTGTAATCCAATACATTTTATTTTTTTTCATTTAATAAAGTAGTCTTTGAAGAGGTCCATATGTTCCTCCTCCTCCTCTTCCTTTTTCTCCCAGAGCCAGAGATCCAATACATTAAAAAAATAAGGAAGAATAGTTAAAAATCCTTGGTCTACAGATGTATGACTATCAATTAATCCTGTTTTCCTCAGTTTCTGAAAAATGAGCTGGAGAAGGAGATGGCAAACCACTCTAGTATCTTTGCCAAGAAAATCCCAAATAGGCTCATTAAAAGAACGACACAAGGTGAAAGTCATTGTATTAAGTACTTTGTAAATATGTGATCCTTGGTCAGCAAAGATCCATATTCATGTTGTCTTGCTTTTAACTTATATTTTCATCTCCTTTACTAAAATTTGCAACTTACTTAAATTTGCATTTCTTGTAGATAGTGCCTACACTGTAATAAGCATGGAAAAATAACTTTTGCCATGTCTTTCAGTCATCCTGGTGCCTTCCTTCCAGGAGCTCACCATATTAGTACTGGATTTAGTGTAGCAATGCCTGCTATAGCTCAGATGTCCTGAATTCAAGGATCCATCAGCCTCAGCCTCCTAGTAGTAATGACTCTAGACTGCAGTAGGTTTACACTAATTCTAAAGCACTTTTGCATATTCCAAGCAAGGACTTAATTAAGAGCCCAGTCAGGAGGCCTTGGTCAAAATCATAGCTCTTTTATTTATTTTATGAGTTAATACTAGAAAATAATTTAAACTGCCTGAAACTCAGTTTACTCATCTGTAAAATGAAGCATGTGGATTAGTTGAACTCTAAGGTCTTTTCTGGATCTAGATCCAGGAGCATATTTCAGGGATATATCAAGATCCTTCAGAAAACTACAATGCTAGAAGCTTTTTTTGAATCTTTGAATGGTGAGAAAAAGTGTTTAAGAATTATTTTTATCCCCTTCCAGAGAATACTTTCTATTAAATGGTATTGAGATGGCAGTTTCCTAGCAAATGGGCAAGTAGAAAAACACAGGGTATCTTCTCCTGAAAAAAAAAGGAACTTTATCCTAAAGTACAAGAAAGGGGAAAAAAATCACCTTCCATTAAGAATATTTTTATCTTAGGAAATACAAGTTCTCTGCCCTAAAGCTTTTACTCCAGGATGTGAAGTCATGAATGGGCTAGTGGGTTTCTGCTTTTAGAAAGTTCATTAAAAGGAGCCCACACAAACTCTTGAAATAACTGCTGTGTTTGGGAGTTCCTCTGGTGTTGTTTCGTCATGATTTCTGCCACAGGGAAATTCTTGAGGATGATCCAGAGTTAGCTACATTTCTGGTCAGTCTGTAAGGATATGTATAGCTGAAACTCACTGAAGCCAGGACAGAATGAACTAAGGCTATTCACTGTGGTGTGTTACTGAAATTTCCATTTGTCATGTATGTGATTGTGACAGTGGAAAAGTCTCTCCTTTGAAAAATGACAATGACAATGACAAACTATTCTATTTGCCTTCAGAGAGAGAAGTGAAGAACTTAAGACACTGAAGGAAACATGTATTTTTGGATTAGGCTAATGCAAGATTTTTTGTTTTACTGAAGCTAAAGTATATTTGTTGCAGGGGTTTTGTTTTTCTTTCTTTTTCTAATGGGAGGGTTGGGCTAGGGAATATAAGGAAGAGAAAATAAATTTTGTTATTTGAAAAAAATGAAAACCAAAGTACTAGATAATTTTAAAATAAGAAAGAACCTTGAAGAATTTTTAGTTGTTCCTTTTTCTAGTTTTTCTCTCTGATTAACAGAATGATTAGAAGTACAATCTTGTAGTCAGTATAGTACAATGGAAAGAAAACTGATTCTAGAGTCCAAGAATGTAGATTCAAATGTTACCAATGACACTCACTGTGTGACCTTGGATTAGTTACTTAGATCATTGGGCTCTTGTTTCCTCCTCTGTAAAATAAGGGGACTGGACTAGTTGGCCTTTGAAGTTCCTTCCAGCTCCACTACAGTGAGATATTATGAGTTAAGAAAACCTAGCTTCAATCTCCTCCCTTTTATAGTCCCTTCAATTTTGTGGGAAATCCCCTAACCTCTCAATGCTCCCAGTTAACTGTCTGAGGTGAATTCCTAATTTTTTTTTACTGTTGTTTGTTTTATGAATCCTTTGTTAGTGATGCCTATGGAGGACTTATACACAAGATTCTAAAAAAAGTTAATTATATTGAAATAGTCATCAAAACATTTTAAAAATAAGTCCACATCTCAGGTCAAGAACCCCTGGCATAAGACTATGCTAGAGATAAGGTATTCTTCTTCAGGTTAGGGAGTTACCATAGCAGAAGTTCCCCAAACAGATGAAGTCATTGGTCCATTCCTCCTCCTCAACCTGCAAATCTCAATATGGCTCTAAATGATCATAGTAATAAATATTCTCTATACTTCACAGGATCAAATGAGATTGTGTATGTGAAAGCATTTTTTAAAAAGCACTCTTGTACTTGAGGTCTGCCAGAAATAAGAGGTATTGTTACATACTATAAGTATAGGGGCTGGAAAAAAGAGGTTTAGAGGACCATTTGATTCAGTTCAATGTGTATTTATTAAATGCCTATTGTATGTGGCATATATCCTTTCAGATATGTGGCATATATCTTTTCAGAAAGAAAAAGTAGTTCCTGTGCTGAGACAAATGAATAGCCTGGAAAGGTTACCAAGATTTCTCTTTCCTTCAGGAAGGAATATATCTAAAAGATAGTCTGCCCATAATTTTTTCTTCTTAATTGTCTCCTGGCTTTGCATCTTATTTCACTATGTTTAAAATGAGAATCATCTTCATTGTTGCTATGATAGATAGCATTTTAGGAAAGTATGGATGCCTACCTCAGCTACATGTGAATTATACAGGTATAAAATGCATAAAAAGTGGCCAGGGCATTGAAACAAAATTGATCTCAATTTTTCCAACTGTAAAAGATGTATAAAAATCATCAGTTTATTATTTCAAGAACTAGAAATAAAGCAATTTTTCCTATTAGGCACCTCCATGGGACAAGGAGGTGACACAGTGAATAGAGACCTGGGCAAGATCTAGTCTGAGACATAGCCTAGTTGTATAACCTTGGGTAAGTCATTTATAATCTATTTGCTTCAGTTTTTTTTCACCTGTAAAAATGGGGATTAAAAACCATTTGGGAGTTATTATGAGGATCAAATAAGAAAATAATTGTAAAATGCTTCATAAATACCATGTGAAGTTATTGGGAAGACCTCTTTGATGCTTTCTATCCTCCACTAGAATTTTTAAAATAAAGACTGTATACCATTTGCTGAGGGTACTCTAGAGAGTATTCTCATTCATGACACTGGGATTATAAATGTATGATCATGGGTAAAACACAATCTCCCTGATTCTGAATTTCCTCTTTTTTTAAATTAGCAACAATACTATTTATACTAATTATTTTATAGAACTGTGTTAAGAAACAAATTTTGACAACCCTAAATATAAATGGGGATAGGGAATAGACTTGTGATTTCATTGCTTTGGGGAATTACTAGGTAAAGTAGCTCACTGTAACAATGTAGGTTGGCACCTTCTGTGCAACTTGTAAATGGAGACAGTTGTCCAGAATTTGGAGAGTTTGACTTGCCTAAGTTCACAAAGTTAGTATGTATCAAATATGAGAGTGAGTCCAGGTTCCTCTTTCTGAGACTGACTTACTCAGATTTAAATAGCTGCTCAGATTAAAATGAGAATCATTATTATTAATGTTATTTTTAATTTCTCTCAATTCTATAATACTTCTGAGTTCCTCCCCTCTTAATCATTTTTCAAAAAAGTTAGTCCTCCATCATCAACCCCGGAGCTTTTGGTGACAATGAAGGTGTAAATAAATTAAATCTGTTCACCTATAAAGGACTATTCTCATGGCAACTGTTTTCACAAGATCAACAGGGCGGAAAGTGCAAACACTATGATTTATTATATGAATTATGGGGCATATTTATTCCCTATTTTGTGCACATGAAATTGCAGTGAGGCTGAGAAATCTCCTCAAAGTAAAACGAATGTTCTGAATGTGTTTCTCCTTTTAGAAGCTTCATTACTATGTAACTTTTCCAATTAATTAATGCTTTTAGTAATCAAAATTGACAGTGTACAAATCTGTGGATGATATTGTTTCAGATAATTTGTGTACATGATTTGGAACAAAAAAGCTAACACTTTAAATATTAAGAAAAGAACCCTTAGAAATATCATATATATATATATATGTATATACATATGAATTTATACATTTATATGTGAGAATACAAGTGTCCTAATCTATCATTTTAAACTTTAAACATTAAAATTTTTGGAACATTGTATGTATGAAAGTATGTGTATATATATATTATATATATATACATATATATACATATATATCACTTAGGAACTTGGAAACCACACATATGTATATATACACATATATGTCTGTATGTTTCATATATTTATATGTATACATGCATATCTATTTATGCACAACATGAAAGTTTTTTATTCAACAAGAAAGTTCCTACTTATCAAAGACCCCAACTTAAAATCCCTAAGCTATTTTTTCTGGATCTGGCTTCCTGTTATATCTCCTCATTTAATTCTGCTGATCTACAGAATATACTGCAGAACCTGATTTCCTAAGTTAAGTCGATGGGGCTCAGTTAACCTCATTACAATTTTGGTAATAATAGCTCATTTTAAGGGAATTCAAGAGAGAAGTTTTAAGGTAGGAATGGAGGATAATCAAGTATTGAAAGGACTGTTGTATGGAAGAGGCATTAGATGGGTCCTAACTAGAAGGAATAGGTAAAAAGTACAGTAAAGCTGATTTGGGATTGATATAAGGGACAAACTAATAGTTAGATCTTAGCAAAAGTAAAATGAACTGTCTCATGAATCACTGAGGTCCACATCAGTGGAAGTCTTCTAAAGAAAATTTGGTTACTCCTTTTCAGGGATATTCTAGAAGGGAATATTTATTTCAATATGTATTATACTAGATGAAATCTACAATTCCTCCCAATCCAGATATTCTGTGTTTCTGAATTTTGGTTTTGCCCCTTATTGGTAGTAGGTCAATTCAACTATCTAAGCCTCAGTTTCCTGACTTATTAAACTAGAATAACAATATTTGCACTATCTGCCTATAGGGTTGTTTTAAGGAAAATACTTTTTAGAATGTAAAGCTCTCTACAAACAGAATTGTCTTTCTTTCTTTCTTTCTTTCTTTCTTTCTTTCTTTCTTTCTTTCTTTCTTTCTTTCTTTCTTTCTTTCTTTCTTTCTTCCTTCCTTCCTTCCTTCCTTCCTTCCTTCCTTCATTTTCTTCTTCTTCTTCTTCTTCTTCTTCTTCTTCTTCTTCTTCTTCTTCTTCTTCTTCTTCTTCTTCTTGCTCCTCCCAGTCTCTCTCCTCCTTTTCCTCCTCCTTTTTTCTTCTTTTCAATGAATCTCAACACTGGAACATTTCCAACAATTAAGAGGCACTTGGACTGAAAAATATTCATAGAGGTCTGGACTAGAGGAGTCCAGTATTATCTATCAACCTTCCAACATTTATTAAGTGCCTATTAGGTGCTGGAAAGGGAAATAGTCCTTCCCTTCAAGGAACAAACATTTGGATATAACACATATTTTTAAAGATACATTCAAAGCACAGAGAGTAGATACAAGGTGACTTTGATCAAATAACAAGAGAATTTGAGAATGATTAGGGAGTTTAGCTGCCAACTATTTCAACCACTATATGAACTTGGAGAGGGAAGACCCTCATAGTTAGCAGAGGCCAAGAGAGGCACATGTAGAAGGTAGCTGGTATTTGTTTTCCTGAAGGAAGTCAGGAATTATGAGGGATTCATGACAAGAGAAACAGTCTAGGCATGAGTCACAACCAGCAAGTACAAAGATATGTCCCTGAGGTACCTCACAAGATTATCTAGTCCATTCACTCATTGGATAGAAGAGGAAACAGGCTTGGAGCAGGAAGGTGACTTGGTCAAGTGATTATCCCAAAGACTGTAAACCAAAAAAAAAAAAAAAAAAGGATTGAATCCTGGTCCTGTTGCTCTAAATGTAAAGAGAGATGAAGAATAAGGGATTTCAGCAGGAAGCAAAGGTTCCTTATTAACCACTATGGCTACCAAATACACGAAGATATTCATCATGAGTGGATTTTTGGAAAAGAGTGAAGTTCCTATTTTAAAGGCCTTGTGGTCAGAAAATTACTGTTTCCATCTAGTATCCTCACATTGTGGTTGGAAACCTACATTGATGAGGAATGACAAGACACTAAAGATGAATAGCAGCTCTCATCCATTTGCTTTGCCTCTCCTGTGACTTCCACCTCTGGGCTTAGGGTAAATATCCAGTCCACAAGAAGGACAGAGGTGAAATCCTGCTTAAAGAAAAGATCCTCTCTTTGTACTCTTCCTTGATAAAATGCAAACTCCTTGGGGGAGCTGTTGAAGATGTAACTGGCTCCTTTTAATCCTTTTGGGGTTTGCTTGGAAGATAAACTGAGCAGTTGCCATTTCCTTCTCCAGTTTATTTTAAGAGATGAGAAAACTGGGTTAAGTGACTTGCCCAGGGGCAGAAAGCTGTGAAGTATCTGAGACATAATTTGAACTCGGTTCTTCCTGACTTGAGGCATAGTGTTTTAACCACTGCATTATCTAGCCAGCTAACAGAAGCTTTATGATTTGTTATTACATCGCTACTGTTCAGCACAGTTTCTGGCACATACTAGGTATTTGATGCAAGGGTTTTTTATTCATTGATTGAAACTATAATCAAAGTTTAGAATGTCCAATAAATCTTTCAGTTAAAGACTAATCAATTTTTGAATCAAAGGATCTGCTCTGAATCTTAGTTATTGTACTTAAAATATATGTGACCTTGGTCAAGTCCCCTATCCTCCCATAATTTCCTCATCTGGAAAATTAAGAGTTTGGACTGATTGACATTTAAGGTCCCTTCTACTTATTAATCTAGAATTTCTAGAGGTAAATAGATGCCAAAAGTGATAGAGTGTGGTAGAAGGAAAATTTGAAAACATATCCTGCCTTGGGCGCTTGCTAGTTGTGTGATCCTGGAGGACTCACTAAATTTCTCTGAGTCTTAGTTTATTAAAATGTAAAATGGAGACAATAATAGCGCCTATCTCCCAATGTTGCTAGGTAGATAAAATAATATGTAAAGTATTTGAAAACTTTTAAGTGCTAAATAAATGCTTGCTATTATTATTATTGCTGTTATTATTATTATTCTACGCATTTAGATATATTTAGCTGATATTATTCTACATATTAAAATATATTTAACAGATTATTGAAGCTCTTACAATTCTACATCATCAGGCAATTTTCTCTTTTTTTAGGTTTTTTTTTGCAAGGCAAATAGGGTTAAGTGGCTTGCCCAAGGCCACAAAGCTAGGTAATTATTAAATGTCTGAGACCGGATTTGAATCCAGGTACTCCTGACCCCAGGGCCGGTGCTTTATCCACTGCACCATCTAGCCGCCCCAATTTTCTCTCTTCTTACAAAGGCATATCCCAAGTTTCTCTTTTGGAGCTTCTATTTTTCTCTTTCTTCTTTCTCTTTCTGGGTGATCTCATCAGATTCCACATATTCATTTATCATCTCTTTCCTGATAACTTCCAAATCGACAAATGCACTTGATATTTCTCTGGAACTTCAATTCCATATCACAAAATGCCTGTAGGTCCCACAGGATCTTCAACCTTAACATATTCCCAAAAGAATTCGTTAGCTTTCCCCTAAAATCATCATTCTTCTTGACTGTCCTATTTCTATCAAAGGTACTTTGCCTTTTCAATAATCTAAGCTTCATAGCAGTCATCCTAGACATTTCCTTCTCCTGCACTACTCATGTCCAATCACTTGTCACGTTCTATTGATTAGACTTCCCCAACATTTCTTGCATCTGTCTCCTTTTCTCAATGTCCCTGGCTACTATCTTGAGTTTGACTCTCATGATATTTCATATGAAATCAAACTCTTCTATTCGATTCAATTTTATCACACACACACACACACACACACACACACACACACACACACACACAGTTTCCAAATTAATATTGTTAAAGCACAAGGCTGAGCATGTGAAGAATCCCTTTGGCTTCTGGGACAAAAATAATAATAGTAAATATATACTACTTTAAGAACTTCAGATTACTATACAAATATTATTTCATTTTATCCTTGGGATAACCCTGAGAAATAGGGTTCACCCAAATTTTAGCAGATTAATAAACTGAAATTTTAAGTGACTTATCCACTCACACAGGAAACTTCTGTAGCTAGATTTGAATTCAAGTCTTCTTCATGCAAAAGTTGAAGATTCTATCTATTATGCTACCTATCTACATCTGGAATTTTAGGTCATTTACAATATGGTACCAAATTAACTCTCTGAACTTATCTCAAGTCATTTCCATTCACTTCCAGTCAAAATGACTTACTATAGTTCTGCTCATGACATTCCACTTTCCAACATTGTGCCTTTGGACTGGCTATTCCCATGTGTGTGAAGCCTCTTAGGAATACTCAGCTCCATTCAAGGATCAGTTCAAGGATTTTATCCACCAAAAGATTTTTCCCATGCTGAATTTGTTAGCACTCTTTTGTTTCCAGTTGTTTCAGTCATGTCTAACTCTTCGTGAATCCATTTGAGTTTTTCTTGGCAAAGATACCCAAGTGGTTTGCCATTTCCTTCTGCAGTTCATTTTACAGATGAAGAAACTGAGGACAACAAGGTTAGGTGATTTCTACAAGGTCACACAACTAGTAGCTGTTTGAGATCAGATTTGAACTCAGGAAGATGCTTCAGACCCCGAACTCTTTCCACTGTGCCACCTAGCAACTCATTTTGGATCTATTTTTCATATATTTCCCTATCTTTGTATATATCCCCCATTCTTCAATCTCCATGAAGAAGTCTTGAAGACAGTATTCTAGGAAGAAGTCAACATGAGAGGAGCTGGCTGTCTCCATTATGTTGGCTTCTTTCCTAAGTGATTTCCTTCATTAGACTGAGATGAGGTTGGCATCTTCCTTCTTCCCTCCAAAAGAAGTCAAAAGCACCCAAAGTAACCAGAGCCCGAGTGAAAATATTCAAAGAAATGAGATTTCTGGCCTCCAGCCTTCACTTTACTCTGCCCTTCATGCTGATGTACCATTGAAGTGCATCTCTCTCTCTCCACCAATGAGGATAGAGTCCTCTAAACTTTAGGATTTGCGTGCATATCCCAGATCCCAGCACATTACATGGTATGTAATACATATTCAGTTGTTGCTTGTCAATTGAATTGATTTCATCCTACTTTCAGGATCTGGATTTTTCCATTGCTCATTAAGAGGGTAAGTAATAGAAGAGGATAGCAGATCAAATCCATCAATACAATTTTTTGTTATGAGCTTGGGCAGATTTGGAAAAGGAGATTAAAGCTAATTGTATGTACCTAAATTGCATGTTTTCAATTATTTATTATTTAATTTATAATCCCCTACCCCATCATGAATCATTTATCAAGCATTATCAGTAACCTTAAAACAAGGTTTATGTTTTCCTCTTAGACTTTTTTTTTTTTGGATGAAAGTCTGGTTGAATTTTTTCTCTTGTGCAGATCAAAGAAAAAGAATCTCACCCAGAAAACTAGAGCATTTAGAAAGATATCACACATCTGTGAAGTTTATTAAATTGCTATGCTTACTTGTCCTAACATCTTGCTCACCATATATGAATAGTGAATGATTATTCCTAAAAAGAAAAGTTGAGTTGTCAAGTATTTCCTTAAATATTATATGCAACTCAAGAAATTCTAGCTAATAACTCTAATGAGAGTGTTAATGATCATAATTATAATTGTCAAGAAGTACTTAAAGGAATGTTTTGAAATTGTAAGCTAATAGAGTACAATATGAAAATTATACACATTTACCATATATAGATAGATTGATAGATAGGTATATGGAAATGTAAGCCTACATATCTTATAGATGTGTGCAAATATATATATATATATATATATTAATACAGCTAAATATATATATGATACACACATGTATATTATTTAGAGGTATATATACATATGTGCATATATATGCATATGTACCTATATATCACATTGTATATATATTATATTATCATATTAAAAGTGTGTCAGGAGAAATTGAGAATTGAATTTAGCGAGAAAAATACCAACATTCAAGTCTTGCTCTCCATGAAGGCAGGAACTCTTTTACCTCTTTTTATTTCCTAGCACTTAGCACAGTGCCGGGTCCACAGAAGGCACTTAATAAAGTGATATATAAATACTACTTGTGTGAGCATGGGCAACTCTTAACCTCTTGCCTCAGTCAAACTTCTATGAGGTTCCATTGTCCAGGAGTTGGAGAACTTCATTGATGAAGAGTATATCCAGATTTTGAATTCCTTCCCTGTGTAAAATCTCAGGTCTAGACTACAACAAAGATTACAAAAATTTCAAAAAGTGCATTCTTTTATAAAGGGCATTTACTCTGGAGTCAAAAACCTGTTTCAGATCCTGATTAAATGCCCTACCTGTGTGACATTAAACTAGAACTGACAATATCTAGAACTTCTTCCAACTCTAAATTTAAGACTATGATGATAATAACAATAATAACAGTCATTTTAATAGCAATTTAAAACTTGAAAAATGTTTATAAATTCTATGTCATTTTGTCCTCACAATAACTTTAGGAGGTAGGTGCTATTATTATACCTGATTTATTGATGAGGAAACTGAGGTAGATAGAGTTCAGGTGATTTGCCCAGGTCACACAACTAGCAAGTCTGAGATAGGATTTGAACTCAAATCTTCCCGACTTCAGATGCAACACTCTTATTTACTATGACATTTCACTGCTTCATGCATTATTCTTTGAGTTGAATCTCTATAACAAAACATAAAAATGGCCTCAATTCAGACTAATTTTAGATTTTTAGTAAATAAAATGTAATAGTAATAAATCTTTCTGGGTTGAAACATGCATGGCCAAAATTTCAAAAAGTTTTCCACCAAGACTTGCATCAGAATTTTTTAATTTAAGTTCTCTAGTTGGCCGAAACCATGCCAACTGCAACAAAGTCTCTTTTATTTTGGGGGCTCTTAGGAGAAAATTTCTAAAAGAAAAACAAACCTCCTCAATCATTTTGGTCCTTAATCATGAACATAATGTAGACTTTTTTCCTTTAAAATTCAAATAATTGGATACTAAGAACTTTGACATTAGAGCAGTTATTCTAATCCTTTCCTTTTACATATGAGAAAACTGAAACTATGGAAGATCTAAGTGATCTGTCATCCAGGATCCCATGGTTAGTTGGTGGCAAAACAAGAACTAGAATCTGAATCTCCCATAGACTTTTTCTTGTTGAATCAAAAACTTAAAAAACCTTTCAAAAATGTGCTATGCTAGGACTTTCAGAGAATAAAAGAAAGTATTTTCAGTCCAGAAAGGAATATTTTATGGCAAAGACTTTGAGGTTTTGGTTCAGGGGCCAGAGAATAAAATTGACTTTACTAAGATGGTAAAGGGTAAAAAAAATGGCTGTACCAATGTCTGTTTTTAATCTTAAATGTATCTTCTCATCTGGAGGTCTGATACAAATATCTCCAAGTCAATATTTGAGAAGATTTATAGAAAATATTGCCACTGTATAATGTGAATTCAAATGAAAATATTCTTTTAGTTCTAAAATAAAATAACATCATTTGAATGACATTCAAAATTTCATTGTTTTAAAATTAAGAATGCTTTTTTTGAAAAAAATGAATTTCAAATAATTACAAAAAGAAACTTGATAAGCTAACTTCATTAGCATATGAATATTTTTAGAAAAATGGCAATGTCCTTACTCTGAATGATGGGTTCATATCCTCTAATAACATGTATACAATTATAGTCTGAGTAATTATGATGGGGTATGGGAGCTACAGTCCACATGGTCAGTTATGTAATTTTGCAAAATGTTATATAAAGCAATTTACATTTTTTAAAAAATAATTGATTAGGTTTCTTCACTAAGCAACCTCAAAATCAAAACTAACAAATATTTGAGTATGTCTATTCACAAGTTAAGGTTCTACAGCATAAACGATCAGAGTCTGAGTATGTAATAAAGGGGATTCATTAGTGTATATCATTTACTAATGCTTTGTACAGATATTATGTTCTTAACGAATGCCTAACTTTGTCATGCTTTCTGTGTTTCTTGCCTCCAAAATATTCTGTTAGCTGCTTCCAAAACCTAATTACAGGTCATATAAAAATACCATACTTGTATCTATTTCAAGTTTACCATACCTAGCTTCATTTTTTTAAAGATAGTTCAGATATTGCTGGTATTGTCAGTGTACCTAACTCTTGCAATTGTGGACCATTGTGTTTTAACCCAATCTGACTGGCTTTGGAGTTTATACTAGATTGTTAGCCATTGCCAATGCCATTAAGGACTCTTACAATAGCAGTGTACATCAGTAGCAATAGCAAGACAACAGCTCCATCCTTTGTTGGTAAAAAAAAAAAAACAACAAAACAAAAAAAAAAACCAAGGAACCAGGAAGGAAAATAGTTTGATTTGGGCATGAATATTATCCAGATACAGCCTTCCACTGTTTCCACCATCATCCCCGAGGGGTTAGTGTGGCACACAGGAATGAGTCTGGATCCTCTGTTTAGGAGACTGGCTGCATAATCCTACATAGCTTTTATATATTGTTTTCCACATTAAAAGTTTAGTTCCTGGGCAGCTAGGTGGCACAGTGGATAGAGCACTGACCCTGAAGTCAGGAGGACCTGAGTTCAAATCCAGTCTTAGACACTTAATAATTACCTAGCTGTGTGGTCTTGGGCAAATCATATAACCGCATTGCCTTGCAAAAAAAATTAAAGGTGAATTCCTTGAGGGAAGAGATCTCATCTTTGCCTTTCTTCATATCCTCAGCACTTAGCACAGTATGGCATGTAGTGGATTATAAATAATGCTTTTTGATTGCATGCTGACCTTGGGTAAATCACAACTTCTCAGAAAATTAATCTCTTCATTAATTAAAAGAGGAAAACAGTACTTTTATTATACTATCTCACTGAGATGCTATGAGCAGTCTATGCCAATTTTAAAGGACTAATTACATAAATATGAGTTGTAAGGGGTAAAACAAGATTGTTGTGAATAAAGTATATATATATATATATATGAATAAAGTATTATATATACTTTATCATTATCATCACCATTATCAGTTATTTTTTTCATGTACAATCCTCTCTTTAGCAGTAAATATACAATAGAGAAATCTATAGATCTCTCATTATATAGGAAGAATGGTTTCTGAAAAGTTGCCAGTGAAGTAAAATATTATCAATGATCCTTGAGTAATTCTCTGCCTATGTTACATGATAATTTCTCTTTTAGGATCACATCTCTAATTTTTAAAACTGTAAGTCAATGGGAAAATAAAGTTCAATATATGGACCAGTATCTAACAGGAAACTTTTCAGTAATGCAACTATTTTTTTCTGACTGACTTGTCAGCACAAGAACTCTGTAATTGGCAGTGCCACTACCTTAGGGTACCATAGAATTCCATAATTGAGTCTCCAGATACTGTATACTGAATCCACTTCCTACTTTATTAATTCCATAAGATTGACATTTCTCATATGGAGCTATTCCCCAGAGGGAAGAAATAACATTACTTAGACCAGATGGTGACCCTGGAAGCCTCTCTCAAATGACCTTCCAAAGGGAAGGTAATTAGAAACAGGGCTAGATTGACAGCAGGGGTGAAGTCAGAAATCACCAGAATCATTGGTGCCATCTTTTGACAAGAACAACCCAAAAGATGGTGCTTGAGGTAGAGAACTGAGAAATATAAGATCTAAAAGGGCCTTATAGATTATGGGTGCAACCTCCTCATTTTACAGATAAGGAAATTGAGACCCAGAGAGGTAAGGTGACTTGCTCAGAAATGTACACATAACTAGTAGACATTTCTTTTGAACTATGTCAAAGACTCAATGTGGGACCTGAAAAAAGTCACCTCTTTGTTGTCTCATCTGAAAGAAGCCTTCGCATCAGATTGTGATGACTTATTTTTCTTATTATAATACAACTGAGTCACTGGTTTCCAGTCTGCCTCATCTCTTACTTTAGGCCTCTGTCTTCTCTACAGCTTTACATATACAAATTACTTTCCCCCTTGATTAGGTTTTTGATTTCACATATGTAGAAGGCTCCCACTAATGAACTTTTGCTATCAATGAAAATTCTCCCCATTTTTTTTTTGTAACTCATGGAGAGGTTCAATAAATTTTTATTCCTCTGGGTCATATCAGAGAAAACGCAAGTCTTCTCCACTCAAGAGACCAGTATTCTCTTCACTCTGACACTGACTCTCAGGTACCTTATCAATGCTTGATGAATACATTAATGGACTATGGAAACATGATTCATTCCCTGCTTCTCTCAAGTTTTCTCTATACAATGAGAATAACAATATAGAACATTATAGCATTATAGCAGAGATTGAATTAAAAATAGTAACATTTATTAATTTTCTATTGTGTGCAAAACACTTTGTATGCAAAAAAAGAGACTGAACTTAAGATTTGAAAGATATGGCTTAGGACACAGTTTTTCACTCTAGCAAAGCTGAAGAAGTGTAGGCTTGTCATTCAGGTTGCAATGCATAAGGACCTGTCTAGAATAACCAAGTGAAGCCTAGATTAACCCAAATGTATATATGCATATAGACAAATACTATATGCACACATACTTTCCTTTCTCTTTAAATATTGACTAATTGAGGAAAAAGTGTAACAGTGGTAGTTGTTCTTGGAATTAACACCTATCCCTAGGCCAATACATTTCCCCCTTCTATGGACAGCTAGGTAATATAGTGGATAGCAGAAGACTGGTCTTTGAATCAAGAAAGCATGAGTTTGAATTCCACCTCAGACATCTATTAGGTGTGTTACCATGGGCAGGCCACTTAATCTAGGTCAGTCTTAATTTTCCCCATATGTAAAAAGAGGATGATATCAATAATACCCTCCTCTCAGAATTGTTGTGAGGATGAAATGAGAATGTGGATGTGTATTTTTTTTTTGTTTGCAAATCTTAAATCCCTGTGTAAATGTTAGCAGGGTGATCAGTTTCTGTTTGAACACCTCCAGTGAAAAGGGACTTCCTGATACATCATTAAGTTCATTAGCTATGCAAGGTTATTTTTGAAGGCAGAAGGCAGAAGAAAGAAACTCTGATTCCAACATGTACTGCTAAAAAAAATGCCTTCCTTAGAATGCTTTTAGCAAAGGAGGAAAGCAGGCAGGGGGTTAAGAGTAGCTGAAAGCAAAACTCAACAGGCTAAATATCTGTACAACTACAAGAATATTAGCTGATGTCTGGTACAGCTGCTTGCTAGCACTAACTGGGTTGAACATCTTGGCAAGAAAGTTTAATTCTTCAGCTAATGATTTTTGGCTGCTGAGGGTTTAGCTGAACTAGTGAATTTAAAGTCTATATTACAATGAAAAACTGCCTCAAAGGTTGCTAGGTACAGGTATATAATTGTTTTTACATGTATTTTGTGTTCAATTTGCCACACATTTTTCTGTTTTCTTGTTCTCTCTTGATAAAAGATAAGCAAATAAATCCAAGCATACAAATAAACCAAAAATCCATTTCTGCCTACATTAGAGAGACAACCGAGAGGGAAAAAACATCTCACACATACAACCCTATGACTGTGAGTTTATGAAGCAAAAAAAACAAAGGTTAATTCTGAGGGTTCAATAGAGGCTACTGGTACCTGAATAAAAGTCAAGCTTTTACCTCTTATCAACCAGCTCAAACTCAGATCTGAATTAGGATAATGCAAATCTAACCACTCATTTCACATTCAACCATGTAGGATAACTAGTATCCTTAACAGTGTGTCCAGGAAAGCCAAATTTTTACCCAATGATTATCTCTGCAGGGAAATCATATTAGACTTTTGTCATCACCAACTCATGTGCATCCTGGACTTTAGCCAAACCAGTTCAGTGGAAAGAGAGCTTTTATTGGGAATTAAAGGAACTAGATTTGAATCTCAGTTCTGATATTCATTACCTACGTCACCTCAAGTCACTGAAAGTCTCTGTTTCCTGACCTGCAAAACAGGGAAGAGTGGTTGCAACCAATACCCTCAGAGGTCTGCTCATATTTTCCCACATCTGTGTCTTTACTCATGTCATTGCCTTCCACCCCCTGCTCGACTGCCTAAATTTTTCCCTGATCTTACTTGATTGGGTCTTTATGCCTTTTCTGTGCAGCCTGAATAACAAACCTCCACATTCGTGTGAAATTTGACAATTGATTGGTTAATATGCTTGCAATTTTCTTGTTTGTATCATCATGATGGGCTTCTTCAGCATTGCTAGAGGAAAAAATTCTCTCCTAGGTCATATCCTTCAAACATTAGCACTGTCTCCTTTTGTAACTAAAATACCTTGCACATAATATTTACTGCTTTCAATCTCTCTGACCACATGTAGGATACTTCTACAATTTTATATGTGCATGTGCATTGTGTATTTTTCCTACCAACCATGTCAGTGAGGTTGTTTAAGTATTATTTGTCACTTTTTACAAATGAAGAAACTGAGACTCTGAGAGGGCTAGATATTTGCCTAATGTGGTATGTGGTACAGTTGGGAAGAGGAATTTAGAAGACTCAGGAAGACAAGTATTCATTTGCTTCCTTTGATGGTTACTACATGTGTGATATTGAAGACCTAACTTCTCCGAACCTCAGGACCTAAAATTATATAAATATATAATAATATTGTATATAACATTATTTTAATTATCTTTATAATCTCTCTCTCTCTCTCTCTCTCTCTCTCTCTCTCTCTCTCTCTCTCTCTCTCTCTCAAATAAGACTTTGTCTCCTTTCCTAGGAATACAACATCTAGCAGTACCTTGCACATAGTGGATCCTTTATAACTGCTAGTTATGGTTGTCTAGGTGGCACCGTGGATAGAACACCAGCCCTGGAGTCAGGAGTACCTGAGTTCAAATCCCGCCTGAGACACTTAATAATTACCTAGCTGTGTGGCCTTGGGCAAGCCACTTTAACCCCATTTGCCTTGTAAAAAACTAAAAAAAAATAATATAACTCCTAGTTACAGGAATGAATGAAAGCAGATGTGTAAGGTATCCTAAAGACCATTTGCTCTAACCTCCTTGTTTTACAGATTAAAAAAAAAAAAATAAATGAAAAATGTTTAATCTGGAATGCTGTCAACATTCAGTATGAAATCGTTTCTTGTTTCTTGAGCACACAATTGATCATTTAAAGAAAAGTCTCATCTAAGCATGTTTATAACTGCACCTACTCTGATTATGGTGCTTATTATCTTGGTATTAAGCACCTTAAAATCTGTAGTCTGTCATATGGGCCAAGAGACAGAATTATGCTACCAGAGTTCTTATGCTAGCCCAAGACATATAGAAATAACAAGCAACTGCAACTAGATAAGCATTAAATAATTATTTACAGCCTGGTGACCAATGTGACTTTTTTCATAATTTTATAATTTATTTATGCTTTCCATTGCCCAGAAACTTCCTGGAAGCCTACATAAGCTGCCATTCACTCTTTGTGGGCTAGAGGTTATAATTTATGTAGCCATCCCAACAACTCCAAAACCCTCCTGTGGTTTAAATATTTGTTTTTGTAACTTTATGTAGCAGTGAAGGTCTACTTCATATGTAGGTGGACATTAGACTTCAGGGAAACATAAGACTAAATCAGAGATTGTATAATTAGCAATTTGTAAGTGCTATTATCATGACTGGGAAAAATTATTTTAATAGCTACAGAGGGACTCATGCTAGAAGTTAAAATTGAATCCTATACAGTAATGTACAGTACTTAGCAATGAATAGGTCAAAGTGTACTTAACACAATGTAATATTTTCTCCTCTACAGTATGGCTGAAATGATATCATTTTCTTAAAAATTAAAAAAAATTAATTAAAAATTGATTTCACAGATATTAAGTCTTTTATCATCACAGGTTCCTAGATTTAAAGTTAAATGGCAGCTAAGGCTCATCTACCCTTTATTTTACAGATGAGAAAACTGAGGCCCAGAGACCCCCAGAAAACTCAGTTGGTATACATAAATTTAAACACAGATTTCTTACTACAAATTTAAAAAGTTCCCCCCCACCCCATACCAGTATGTTTGCACAATCTTTCCTGTGCAAAAAAGGAAGCAAACCAGTTCTAGTTTGAATGAAATGGCAACCTACATTTATTGATACTACATTCAAGCTATTGCCTAATAATTATTTCTAAAATAAAATTTTAGTACAGAT
This sequence comes from Macrotis lagotis, assembly GCF_037893015.1. Taxonomy (NCBI): domain Eukaryota; kingdom Metazoa; phylum Chordata; class Mammalia; order Peramelemorphia; family Peramelidae; genus Macrotis; species Macrotis lagotis. Next base: position 580,831,329 of record NC_133666.1, read on the forward strand.
GTTTACAGAATTTTTTAATGTTTACAAATATTGCCTAAAATAACTCAGCAAGTTAGCACAAGTATGATGTCCCCATTTCACAGATGAGAAAACTTTGGTGAAGTGGCTTACATAAGGAGAGATTCAAAGATGGTTTTCAGGACTGCAGTTCAGACACTTTTCCACTACAAAATCTTGCCTTCAACCTCTTGCTAGCTCTCGCCTGAGTCATATCATTGAAGAAAAAGATACAGATCTTAATGTAGAAATTACACTTAATATGACATTCATGACCTTATGAATCCCATCCTTGAGGGAAAGGACACTGGGACAAATATGACAAGGGAGTCCATAAGAATTTGACTGCAAGAAAGAAAGACGGGGAAAGAATGATTTTAGTTAAAAACATAAAAACCATTGGGAAAACTACTTTAAAAGTTTTTAATGTTTTTCTCTTGTTCCTTTATTAGGGTTCTTGACCTGTGGCGACACTTATGGACTCCTGGGAATCCAAATTTTAAGTGCACAATATAAAATAGAGGATTACCTACGAAATGAATCCTATTGAAATGCAATTATGAACCGATTAAAAAGAAGTTCATGCTCCCCAGGTTAAGAATCCCTGGGGAAGTAACTTTTTCACCTTATACATTTCCCAGAATTCGGGGAGAAAGGAAATCGATGAACTCTGTAAATGCAGGGTCCCCGAGCCCCTCTACCCCGGGGCCAGGGACCACTGCAGACGGGAAGGGGACGCGCAGGCAGCTCAGAGCCTGGATCTCCCTCAGTTGCCGGACTTACCACAAGCGTGCAGCAGAGGAACTTGTTCATTGTGGTCTCTAGGGAAACCCCGGGAGCTGGGAAGGCAGACAGACAGTGAAGGGAGGGAGGGAGGGAGCTCTGGCTGCTTCGCTCGTCTCCTCCCAGATGGTGCTGACATCCCCCCAACATTACCCAGCCACTTATATACAGAGCCTCCTACAACAGGAAGTATTGCCTCCTCTTTGATCATTCATTCCCTGCCCGTGACCAAACTTTGAGCCTTTCTTTTTAAGGAACTGGGGGGGGGGGGGGGAAGCAAAGAAGAAGGTTGGAGGTAGGGGGGCGGTAAGAGGGAGGTGCCTGACGCGTTCAGTGCGGAGGCTCAGAGGGCCCCAGAAGGGTGCAAAGGGGATCGGAAAGGGGGTCGGGGAGAGAAGTCTGAGCGGGACGCGGGGAGGAAGGAAGAAAATGGAAAAAAAAAACCGAAATAAAGCCACAGACTGGGCTGCACGCAAGGGGAGGCGGCTGTCTGGAGGCAGCCCGTGAGCCCTCCAGGTCCCTTCCCGGAGCTGGGACTCAAGGCTCCGGGAGCGCCCAGGGTCCTCCCAGCGCATTCTCCGGACAGAGATGTCACAAATCTCACCGCATTCGGCACGCGTAGCTTGGGATCACTCCAGTCCCTCCCAACTGAATGGTCACCTCCGAGGCCAGCGGCTTCTAAAATGACGCTCCGCACGGAGGGAGCCGGCTGGATCCCAGCACTGCTGCTGGCTTGGGGCAAGAGTCAAGCCCCAGCCCAGAACTATGGGAGGGAAGGCAGCAAGGCTCTCTCTTTCTCCCCGCCCCCCTCACCTTTTCAGTTTACTGCCAGGTACTCCAGATTCAGATTCAGAGCTAGAAGGGATTGTCGACATGACCTAAGCTTCTAATTTTGCAAAGGAGGAAACTGAGGTGCACGGTGTCAGCCAGGCACAGAGAAAAACATAGAACCTTGAGGAAGTGAATTCTTTTTAAAAATTCAATCACTGTGTTTCAGTCTAGTTGGGTTTCTTTTGTAGTTCGTGTGTTTTATTTGATGCTATTAATATTATTCTGAGAAGGACTCACTAGGATTCACCAGACTTCAGAAGGGGTTGACACCAAGAAGTGCAAAACCCCTGGTGTAGTCCAACCTTCTCACTTTACAGATGAAGAAAAGGACTCAGATTAAACTATTCTCTGTCCCAGGTTCCACAGAATCTGAGCTAGAATCAGAGTCTTGTCTTCATATCCTCCCCACGATGTCTGCTTCCCTGGAGACCTTGAACAAGGTGTTTGGCCTCTCTGGACCCAAGTTTCCTCATTTGTAAGGTTGGGGTCCGAGGAGGATCTCTGAGATTATTCAATTCCGCCATTTTACAGACTAGGAAACTAAAGTCCCGAGAAATCAATGGTCTTCATCAACATCATATCAGTCAGGTTCAGAATCCAGGTCTCATTCCAAATCCAGTGCTCATGACTTACATTAGATTACCCAGATAATAAATAGATAGCATCTGACTCCAAATCTTTGTCTTCACCTTGGTACCTGTTGGGGAAATGCTCTCTGGAAGTCAAGAGAGAGCTCCAGGAAATTATTATCTTTCACAGGACCATATCCAAAGAAAGCTTCTCACCACACCTGCAGTACTCAGTCTTATCATATAAAAGTGCCAACTAGTCTCTAATCTGTGGATGACTGAAGATTCACAAAACTAGAGACAGGAAATTCAGGATACAAAAGAGGCTTAATTAATTTCAAAGTGAGGAAAATGATGTTTGCAAATAGAAGACCCCTCAGGATTTTATACTGCTGAGGCTATGACCACTTATATACATGGAAGGAGTTGGGCCAAATAAATTTTGAAGATAGTTCTCATGGTTGGTATTCCTGGGGACAATATAGGCAATCATGGACTTGTGAGTACAGTTGCTGTCTTAAGTCTTGGGAACCATGATTACTCTGTGGGGTTCAGAACCAGAATTCTGTGATAGGAACCAGAGTGGAGTACCTGACAATTACTGGGAACAGGGGATTCTGAACATGTGATGGATGGCCCTGGAAAATCCATCAGTGAACCCTGGTGCTGGTCCAAGCAATACACCGCCAGAGTGTAACCCTCACATAGAGTGCAAAGGATTATTGTTATGCCAAGCTCAAGGCACAGACCTTAGCTCTGGGAAACAGTGTGTCTCAAAATATTTTGACAGATGCATCATTCAAGTGTGTAGCTGAGTCACCATAAGTTCAACAGGCACATCCCTTGCAACCTAATTGCTTACAAGTTTTTTGGAACTTAGACTGGTGACAAATACTAGGGTAGCACAATGCATAATGACATTTTGGTCTTTATCCTTATACCCAGAAACCTTTTGTAGTCTAACAATAATAATAAATATGCCCATCTTAACAGTTTTACGTAATTTCAATATACATTGCAGGCAGGGAAACAGGGAGGAGGAAGGGCAAAAGACTGGTTTAGCATTGTTGAGAAATTAAAACATATAATGAGGGGAAGATGAAGTTTAGGTTTCTGGGAAGAACTTCCTTATCCCTTCTCTCCCCCACATGCATATCTTAAGCATCTCAACACTCATCAGAGTTTCCTCCTCCTTTGGTTGGCAGGTATCTGTGGTGAGGTGTTAAGAAAATGTTTTGAAACGATATCTAATTGCACTCAAAAATATTTCTTGATAGAGAATTTGGCAATAATCTGTGAATAATATCAGTTTCACAAACTTGCTATGAACTCCATATGGATAAGACACTGTCCTGGAAGCTACCTACTGGGGCTGATGATAAAAATCACTGTTCCATGTCCCTCCCACATTCTTTGTTCCCCTTCATATCTAGAATTGGATTCTGTGTTGAAGGTCCAGAGAATTAATTCTCCACTTTTCAGATGTTAATCACTGCTAGATTTAGATAAGTCATTATTTAAGTTCTATACATCCTCAGGCTAGGAACTTCATTTACCTAGATTTGGCTACATACCACCAGTAACTTCATATGAATGGAAATACTTGTGATCATATTGATACAAATTCCTGAAAGTTTGGTCAAGCTTTAATTGCAGGTATTACATGTAGAAAACTCATAGTTCTGATCGGAAAGAGATGAGTCAAGGAAGTAGTGAGACAGAAGCAGGCATACTTATAGCTATTGATTTTCTCTTCTTTATGAATTCTTGTTTAATTCTACTAGACAGAATTTTTGATTACTTATCCATCACAGCAAGGTCATTGTCATAAGAAAATCTTTGAGTTCAGCAATTTATATTTTAAGAAAAGAAATGTATTTGTATCATTCCCACTAGCACCCTAGGAGAGATTCTCCTTTTTTCAAAAGTTGAGAGAATGGTAGGTTAATCTCATTTGATCTTCACAACTTCCTTACGAGGTAGGTTTTATTATTATCCTCATTTTACAGATGAAGAAAATATGGTTAATTTGGCGGGAAAGTGCAGGGAAATGGCTGAGGTAAGTCTTGAACTGAAATGGTCCTGAATCACAGGTTACCCTGAATCCTCCCCTACATCATACTGTCTTTCAAAGTTAGTTTTCCAAAAAAAAAAAAGACATGGGTTAATTTGTCATCCAACTACAGTTTATTCTCTCTCCTGCTGACACAGCACCCAAACCAAAGGATAAAAGAAGACAGGTTTCCATTGTTCCTCCCAAGCAGTGTAGCTGTGTACATTTTATCCCTCCTGACTGGGTGAGGTTGTTTGCCAGAGCTAATAGGAAAAAGGGAAGTCTTACATTTGGGGAGCAAAGTTCCTTAGAGTAAGAATTCAATTATATTAAATAAAATAGACTCTGGCCACCAGAGAAAAGAAAACCATCTGTAGAGCCTGCAGCACATATGAAGTGTCTGAAAAGTTTTTTCTTAATATTTGCTCATGGTATCTTTATATGGGGAAGCTGGAAAATAGAGAACTGACCACTATAGAGTGGATGATTCTGTGAGTATTCTGGGAAATAAAAGTAATTCTGTATTTGTATGATCCTGTCACTTATTTTGGTTGCTTCAAATCTGTTTTTTTTTCCTGGAGCTGGGATCTGTATCTTTAAACCATTTAGTGCTCTTTAATAGTAATGGTATTTCCAAGTGAACTCCTAGGATATTTTAAGTAGTCACTCACTTGGGTGCTTTGGGAGGGAAAAAAAGTTGGCTTATATAGGGTGAGCAGCAAAGAATCCGGATTTATCTCCTTTTTTTTCCTACATTAAGGGATAGGAATTATAGATGCCTGTATAGGCAGGTCAAAGATTTCATTGTATTTTCGAATATTAATGAATCATAGACATATCGTTCAACTTCTTCTTTTTTATACATGGGAGTAATGGGGCCCTAGAAAATAGGAACACTTGCCAAATGCCAGGTGGTTTGGACTGGAACTCAGTCCTTTTGGCTTCAAAGTCAGTGCATTTCCCAATATATCACAACGACTGCTATTTTAATTTTTTTTTTGTCTGAAAAATTAAGAGGTTTCCCCCCCTTGAAGAAACTTAAGGGTCATAGTCTAAACCGCTCATTTTAGAGATAACAAAACCAAGGCCTAAGGAAATTAAGTGACTTGTCCAAGGTTACTCAGATAGCAAATGACAGAAAGGATTCATATTTATCCAATGATTTAAAATTTTCTGTTTTATCTGCTTGGGTCAAGGATTAAATATGCAGGAGATGAGTCATTAAGTTTGAAGTACTTTAAAACATTTAAGTATTTTCACATGAACCATTATATAGCAATGTCTCCCCTATCCTTTAATTCATTTTATAGGATCATAGATTTAAAGTTGAAAGGGACTTCAGAGGTCATTTTGTCTGACCCTTCATTTTACAGATGAGTAAACTAACACCTAGAGCAATTAAGTAAATTACCCAACATAGAACTGTTTGCTCAGATAGCACTGGTTCACCCAGGAAGGTCTAGGCCTTCTAATATTGAATCCGCTGCTTGGACACTCATCTCTGTTGTCTATTTTTTCCTGTGCTTCTATAGTAGACTTTTTTAAAATTCAAATGCAAGACTGATAACTCATCTTCATAGAAATACATGCACATACACACACACACACATATATATGTGTGTGTGTGTGTATATATGGTATATATATTATATATATGAAATCCTAGACAAGTCACTTAGGCTCCCTGGGTCAGCTTCCTCATTTATAAATCAGTTAGAGGCAATGTGATCTAGTAGATAGAGAAGTAAGAAGATCTGGATTCAAATCCTACCTCTGACATATTGCCAAAATGACAGTGGCAAGGCACACATTTGGATATGAGGAGCTCTTTTCTATTTGTGCTACTGAAATATAGCCCAGTCTTTAATAAACACTAATCTTTTCTTTTCTTTTTTTATTCATTCATTTAAGCAAAAATTGAATGATAGCGTTGGGCGTGTTATATTTGTAGATTTTCAATGAGGTCTTAAATGAATTAGAGACCCCTGATTTCTCTTCCAGTTCTTAAATTCTATGATGAATTGAGAATATTCAGAGATCTGCTAATTGTTTTATTTTGGGGAAAGTAATATTATTATATGGAGGTGACCTTAAATCAAAAGTGTCAAACTTGGGGCCTATAAGAACCAAAAGTCTTGAAAAACTCCTGAGTAGAGGCAGGAACTAGATTAAAATATATTTGGGGAATGTTTAACAAAATTCAGCATAAATAATGTTGATTTAGAATTTTCTTTTGACACAATTATCCAAGGATATGCTCATTCTGGTACAACAAAGTATAGTTTGGTGTTGATGTTTTTTAAATTATTTTTGTTAAAAAGTGCATTTTTTAATGTCAAAAGATTCAATCATACCATTATATTGATAGCTTTATGGTGTCAAAACTTAATAACAGTGTGACCTTAGACAGGTCATAGAATACTTCTCTGAGTCTCAGTTTCTTTTCATCTATATAATATGAATACTAATCTTTGTACCAGGTGTCTATTATCACCTTAGAATAATCAAATGCAACCCTACATTAAGGATTTTACAAACCTCAATGGGCTTTGTAAATATTAGCTACTATTGTTCTGAAGACTCAAAGTCTACCACAAGGAAGAAGCAGGTAGAAGAACAGAATACTAGCTAGAATATCTATATCTATCTATCTACCTATCTATCTACCTATCTACCTACCTATCTATCTATATCTATATCTATCTATCTATCTATCTATCTATCTATCTATCTATATATATATAGAGAGAGAGAGAGAGGTGAGATTTGCACCACAATTTACAATTATTTTCTCATTTCATCATCACATTAATACAGGGAGTTACTATTCTGTTATCCCATTTTGCAGGTGTGGAAGCTGAGGCATACAGAAATTAACTTGTCCAAGATTATACAACTAATAAATTAAGGTATCTGAAGTTGAATTTAAAATCGTATCAGTCTGATCCCAGCAACTACCTGACCCCAGAACATAAGAAGCTTTCAAATTTTGCCTAGATCATACAAATGCCTTAATCGTGTTAGGAGCAAAGTTTTATAAATTTTATAAATTTCTGCCATATTGACTGGAACAGATATTCTTAAGACCTTACCTGACCTTACTTTGACAAAGGTACTAAAGCTCTTCTTGAGACTTGATTGACTCAGCAGACTGACTCAAGATTGTAAAGTTTCTTGATCAAAAGAGTTCACAAGAAATTCTATCACCTTCTTTATGTTTCTGATTATGGACTAACATCATGATCAACACCAGGAAACTGAGCCCAGCTGTATCAATATGTCATTCTCACTGAATAACCTTGCTGAATAGCCTTCCCCTACTGTGGGAAAACAAACCTCTTTTGTTGATTGTTGAAAGACCAACAAGTGTCTCGTTTCATTCCAGAGGCGGACCTGTGCCATCAAGGGACTAGCTAGAGTAAAAATCAGCCCACAACATCAAGCATATTATATACTTATTCCAAAATATTTTTTTCTTCCACCATATCTTCCTTGGTAGTGTAGCAGTAAGTATCCTTGCCTACTTCTCTAAATTTGGGCTGCATTAAGGAAAAGAGGGAAATAATTGGAGAATATCATCATCATCATCATCATCATCACCATCATTATGATACTGGATTTGGGAGTGAAGAATCTCAGATTCAAATCTAGTCTAAGATCTGTCAATTATTTTGTTTGCTTCAAATCTGTCTGAGGTCTTTTTTCTTTTCTTTTTTGTTTGTTTGTTTAGTTTTGCTGGAAAGGGGAAGTAATCATCTCATCATTGCCTAACTTATAAGAGCTGTTGAGAAGAAAGTACTTTGTAATACCTGAAGTCATTTAGCTGATTTAATCATGATTTCTTATTAAACACAAGAAGGGGTAGATCCTGTCTAGGAATTAGTTGTGGATTGTCAGACACCAGTAGAGAAAAGGTTAAAGGAAATGAACAAACTTCTCAAATGAAGAATCACAAACTATTAACATGATAAGCTATGAAAGAATGTTACAAACTCACTAAGAATAAGAGAAATTCAACTCAAAACCATTCTGAACTTTCACTTCAAATCTAGCAAGATGGCAAAAATAATGACAGTAACAGTTTTGGAAGTTGTTTCTAGACAGACACATTAATGAATTGTTAGTGGAACCATAAATTAATACAATTGTTCTGGAGAGCTATTTGGAATGATTTAAATCAAATTACTAAAATGTCCATAACAATTTGACCCAGAGACTTCTGCTAGGCATACACCCCAAAGAAGTCTTTAACAAAAAAGAAAGGCCCCATTGCTGTTTAATTATTTCTGACTATTCATGACCACATTTGGGGTTTTCTTGCCAAAGATAGTAGAGTGGTTTTCCATTTACTTTTCCAGCTCACTTTACAGATGAAGAAATTGAGGCAAACAGGGCTAAGTGACTTGCCCAAGATCACAAATCTAGAAAAGTATCTAGAGGTGAAATTTGAACTCAGAAGGATGTCTCTTCCTGACTCTAGACCAAGTACGCTATCTACTTTACCATCAAGCTTCCCAGATACCTTAATATTTGGAGCAGTACTTTTTGGGTTGCAATAAACTGGAAACAAAGTAGATGTCTGTCTGTCATTTAGGGGAAAGGTTATACAAATTGTGATACTGCAATTGGTTATGCAATTAAAAACTTAAAAACAATTAACATGGAAAAAAATTCTTCCATCAACTGATACAAAGTGAATGAGAAAGAACCAGTAAGATAACATTGACTGAAGCCATGCAAAAAAAACCCACATAAAACCAAAGAAACCAAAAAAACCCCCAGTAGCTACAGAACAATCAACTGAATTTTGCAAATTCTAAGCAAATTTGATCACAAAGAAAAGATATAGGCCACTTTTTGCAAAGAAAGGTTGTATCCTATGAATGTGTGATATTGAATATGACATCAGATATTTTTGAAGTATTAATCACTTTTATTGAATTTTTTTCTTTTCTTCCCCCTTTTCTTTCTTTTTTAAACTAAGGTTATTTTTTAGGGATGGCTCTCTGGGAAGGAGTGAGGAAAGGAAAAGGAGAAGTGGTCTAGGTAATATAAAAACAAATAATACTGGTAAAATGTGCTTTAAAAAATCAATTGACTAGAATGTAATCAAGTCACACTTATATAAGAAGCACAAAAATATGAACTTCATAGATCATCTTCTCCAAACCTTTCATTTTACTTGTGTCACATATGAGACCCAGAGTGGAGTTATGGCTTGTACAGGGGCCATATTGTGGCAATTTACTTTTATACAAACATTTTTAGTTAAAGTACTTTACAGTTCTGATGCTGCCCATTCTAGAATCTAGGCTAGTGTGTTTTTTTTCCTGGCATCCATCTTAATAGTAACTGAACACATTTTCTTTAATTCCCTGAAAGGACCAACTACTCAAAGAGGTCAGTAAAGAGAAATTAGGCCTATTCACTCTGACCCTAGGGAATAGAACTTGGAACAATGGGTAGGATCTGCAAAGACAGATTTAAGTTTAATGTAAAGAAAAGTGTACTATTCTAGCAATTAAATCTTTCTGGTGCCTTTAGAGGTAATGACTGGTTGGTTACCTCCCAACTTAGGATTCTGCAGGCAAAGATGAAATCAACCATTGCTTGTGAATGGATGCTTATATGTATTCAGGTAGTTATTGAGTCAAATTACTCATTATTTATTTAAAACAGCCATAATTCAAATGATTTATAATGGAAAATAGATAAGAACCTCTCTTGGGGAACTCCTATGACAAAGGAAATGGTATTTAAAGTTTCAGTAATAAATGCTATAGGAGCTTTATGGCATGAGAATGTGTTCAATTCAGGGAGACAGTGTAGCTCCATGGATGGAACCAAGGACTTCAAGTCAAGAAGCCCTCAGATACTAGATGTGTGACCCTAAGCAAGTCCCATGCCCTCTGAACTGTAGTTGTTCATCAACATAATGAGGGCTAATTATTATTATCCTCATCCATAAAATGATGATGATAAAAACTCTTACCTCATGAGGTTGTAGTGAGGATCAAATTAGTTATGTAACCAATTATAGGAGGAATGGGGTATATGGTAAAATGGCCAACTCCCTTTAAAACCTAGTATTAATTTAGTCTTGTGGGTAGGTCTTTTAAGTGTGTTGTGGCTTTTTCTCTCAGAAACAAGTTTCATATGTTCAACTCCAATGAAGTATAATTCCAGGGGAAACAAAAGGACATTCATATTTTTTTAAACCATGGCAATTTTGGTGATTGGAAACATATCATATAGTAGATTGAAAAATGGATAGGTAATTAGATGATACACATAAATAGATAGGTGGTGTAGTAGATAGAATGCCAGGACTAAAATCGGGAAGACTCCATGTCCTCTCAGTTCGAATCTGACCTCAAACACTCTCTGGCTATGTGATTCTGGACAAACCAACTCAGCTTGCCTCAGTTTCCTCACCTGTAAAATGATCTGGAGAAGGAAATGGCAAACTACTCCAGTACCTTTGCCAAGAATATCCAAAATGGGGTCACAAAGAGTTGGATGTGACTGAAATGACTCAACAAGAACACCATATAGAAATGATTAGAAATAGATAGATAGAGACCTGGAGTAATGAAACATTAATTATGTCAGACACCATACTAAATTCTGGCGATACAAATTCAAGCAAACAAGACTATCATCTAAAGGAGATGACATTCTAATGGGGGAAGACAGAATTTCACATAAAGATAAGCTCAATGAGAAGAGAAAGTGAAGTGAGAGTACATTTGAGGAAAGGGACTAGGCCACTGCTGAGGAGACTGAATTTCAGAGACTGAGTTCAACCCAGAATGAAGCCGGCATGGCTAGTAACCTTCATGAAGTATCCAGGCTATGCACTAACCAATCAAGAAACTGGACATTAGGGCAGGTTAGAAAAAGATGCTTTCCAAAATATATTAATACTGATATGATACAACCAAGCCTCCTAGCCTAAAGAATAGTTTCACAAAGTGAAGAAGAAAAGTGACCTAGGATAATCCGGAAATTTTTCTTATTCAATTTTAGAGAATTGTTTACTTGGTTAGTATTAGTCAAAGGGTACTCTTCATTTGTCAGATTTCAGTATTTGTCTTTTCCTCATTCTCATTCAGGATTCCTAGCCTGTATTTTACAATGTTATGTAATAAAGGTCTGGAACAAGTCTGTTTTTCCTCTCCATGCATCATTATACTAACCAAATCTATAAATGGGTTTGCTCTTTAAAAGTTTGTCTGCCTGACAGAACAACTCAAAACTCCAGGCGGATGACTCTGGGTTTGGCAGATGGAATCTCTATGACTGAGTCATCCCAATAGGTCAATAAAATTTTGTCACTTTTGCCTTCTCCCCATGTCCTATTCCTATTTCTTCTCTAGTAAAGACAGGATGTCTCAGATTGTGCTGTCTCATAGATGAGTCTATGAACTAAGACTCATCACAGACCACTGAACTTCAACCCACTCACATAGGATGGTCCCCCAGAGACCTCCTTCCCTGCTCATGCACATAGACCAGAGAGGTCCATGAGAAGATTCATTCACCACACATTTTCTAAGCTTATGTTCCTGGTACTGTTATAGGTCAGAAATACCCCAAAAAAGGCATAATTCCTTTTCTTGAGTTTATTTTTACTGTAGGAATTATAACTTGAACACAAATAGGTAAAATATGAAGCAAGGAATTTTTGGAAAATTTGAGGAAGGACTAAATCTTTTGATAGAATCAGGGGAAGATGCTTTGTATATTTAGAATCATGAATGAATCTCATGTAATGATAAAGATTATGAAAGACAGTGATGAGGAAGGAGTATTTGCTAGAGATGACCCACAAGTATGTGCAGATTAGAATAAAGATTACTGAATTCAAGGAACAATTTGGAAGCACAATTCAGTGACACATAGTTCATGAAAGCTAGTATGGAATAAGATTGTGGAGAGTTGGCGGTTGGAGTCCAATTTTCCATGTTTTTATTCTTGATTAAGGATTTTTATACTAGAGATAAAAGGGAGCTTTGGAACATTTTTGAGAAGATGAATGATATGGTGGAACCAAAGTTATAGAAAGATTATTTGGAGAGTTGTATAAAACTGCAGATTTGGATAGGAGAAACAATGATAGGGAGAAGTATTAAGAGACTATTACAGTAGTTTCATACATGTGGTGATGAAAGCCTGAACAGTCAGCCTAGTAGTGGGAGCTGAGAATTTGACATTATAGAAGTAGATAGCTAGCCAGCTAGCTAATTAGCTAGCTGGCTAGATAGATAATTGAAGATTAGGCACTGTCCTTCATGCTCAGAATATATACACAAGGACTTCCATGTTAATTGAGTAAGATAATACATAAGGAAGAGCTAGAATGGGGGTGGTGCAGTAATTTGATATTATTTTAAAGGATGGGACATGCCATCTGGTTCGATGTGGGGTGGGGGGCAGAGTGAGAGATGAGAAGTATAAAAGCTGACATAGGCATTTTAAGGCAGGGTGATTGAAGATATTGGTACATTGAGAAAGTACAGGAAAGTTAAAATAAGGGGCAGAATTGGAGGGCAGTGAATTAACTTTTGGATTTGTGGAATTTGAGGTGATAGACAAAAATACAGGTGGAAATATTTATCATAAAGTTGGAGATATGCCCTAGAGTTCAAATAAAATATTAAGGACACAAAAATGTTAGGCATATTGCATAGAGGTAATAATTCAAAGCCACTGATTACACCCCCCCCAATACCTGGGGGAGATAATCCACCTCTGTCATTAGAGAACTAAATTCCCATAAAGCACAGCTCCATCAAGCAAATTCCAAGTTCAACCCCCTGCTTCCCGTATCTTGGGCTTCTTGGGCTCTAGTCCTAAGTACTCCGACTTTTCAGCATTTCCTTTATATACTAGCCACAACATCCAGTCTTGGAATCTTGCCTCCAAGGTTGTCATAGCTTGATTACAGATCTAGGGATTCTTTTACCTGGGCATGGAACTAAAGTAGACATATGGAACAAATCCAAACCCCAAACCTGATGTTCAGAATCACAAGTCCTAAAAAGGAAGAGAAGGAAAATAGCTTTCCCCCCTCAGTACAGTTCAAGATTCCAAGACTGTGTAAGTAGGAGCTTCCAACTTTCTGGATTCCAAGGGAACTAGAGAGAACAATGCAGTTTTTTTTGAATAGAAGCAGCCTATTTTGATTATTTGGACAATAGAAAGTGACTCCTCCCATCATATGGTAGGGGAACAGAAAATGTCTTCTAGAAACTAGTCTTTAGTGTGTCTAATATGACTCCCTCTGTTGTAGGTAAGCAAGACATGCTCACCCTGTTACAAAAAATAGATAAAAGAAGTGAAAGGATTATATGAATGCCTGTTACTGAACAGGCCCAGGGAGGGGGCAGTATGGAAAGAGTAATCTTTAGGAATTCTCCTCAGTGCTTGAAGACATGATCATAATCAGGTGCTTCATTCTTGCTTCTTTGTTCAATATGGAGGCATCTGGTGGTACAGTGGTTAAAGTATTGAGTTTGGAGACATGAAAACCTGAATTCATATCCACACTTAGTAGCTGTGTGACTCTGAGCAAGTCACTTGATGTTTTCTTGGCTCAGGTCACATTTGAACTCGGGAAGATAAGTCAGTGGATAGAGTACTTTCAATTGCAACACCTAGCTATCTAATGAAAGAGAAAGGGAATAACTAATGGGATCAGATTCCTTGAGAAGTTGCTCTAAGAATTACTACATCATATGGAACTGGAGCTAAGAGAGAATAGATGAAGCTGCAGAAAATTTTTTAAGTATAGAGAAGGGAAGATAAGAAATTTCATCAGAGATGACCTCAATCTATTAGTAATTGGAAACATGCACAGACCATTTTAAAATCAATATAATATATTTAATATATATTATATGGTTAAATAATTCATTCTTTTTTTTAGGTTTCTGCAAGGCAAATGGGGTTAGGTGGCTTGCCCAAGGCCACACAGCTATGTAATTATTAAGTGTCTGAGGTGGGCTGTGACTCAAGTATTCCTGACTCCAGGGCTGGTGCTCTATCCACTGCAACACCTAGCCACCCCTAAATAACTCTTCCTTAATTTCTGAGGTAGTCCTATGTTCCTTTCAATCAAATAGTTAAAACATTATTAGGAACCAATTTTGTGTTGACCAATTGTCAAATCATACTGCCTGCCTTTTAGTCACCTTTATATATCTCTACCCAAACTTGGTATCTGTCCCTAAGACTTTGGGCTATATAGGTAGACTTGTGTCTTGCTTAGTCCAGAACCAGGACATCATACCTCTTCCTAACCATTTCCAAACATTGTACTTCTTTGTACCTCTTTCTTCCCTTGACCCCAGCTTCCCTTTATATAGTCTTCAAATAGTGCCCAGCACTTGATTAGAGTTTAATAAATTCTTACTGATTTTACTTGACTTCCCCCATTAGACTGTAAATTCCTTTAAGGCCCTAGTACTTAGCACAGAGTCTGACAATTAAATTCTTAATAAATTCATTCATTCATTCATTCATTCATTCATTCATTGTCCAAGATGCTGGAGATACTACCAGATACAACCAACAGTTGTAGTTTAGGTTCATTGGAAGATCTCAGAAAAATGAGGGTGGATTTCTGGCAAAAAATCCACTTGATTGTTTATACAGGCCTCCCATTGAAGTGTGTGGGTGAGTGCTATCTCAGAACCTGTGACTGATTCTATAATCTTTAGTATTATTTTCTATAATCTCATGCTCTCTGCTAGATTGTGCTCAGATGAACCATAAGAGCAGTTGGCATTAATTGCTTCTGAAATATATTTGACCAAAGCCCAATTTAGATCAAAGGAAGGCTGTTATCACAATTATTAGAAAAGTGGAAATCCCACAGAAGGAAGGAGGGGAATGAGACACTGTGGGAAATGTTACAAAGGGGATTTTGGGTCATTCTCTTAAAATATTAAGATTAAGTCTCTATGGGAAAGGACCCTGGGGAATTTGGGGACATTTCCCTATTTGAGTTTACCTGGGCCTCAATTGGAGTCCTTCCAGCTCCACATCTATGATCCTAATTTCCTGGCTCTTCTATTCAGTTATTTTTGCAATGGTGAGAGAAGATTCTAAGTTGATGAGTTTCTGCTGTTACAAATATTCTAGTATTTTCAGGCTAACTGTATGGACATTTTGCATCCTTAACTTGCTGCCCTTCTTAATTTCAAAAGAAAGAAGTAGAAGAGGCTATTCTCATTATCTCTCACTGAGATGAGGAGCCAATCAATGTCCTGAACAAACAGTAACCAAGAAAACTCTCATTAGCTTCTGCCATGCCAGTTAAAAACTCAGCCAGCCACTGACACTGATGGAAAGGAAACATGATCCACCCCTCCACTCCTACCAAACATGTTCTAAAAATAGTTCTTGTACTCCAGAAATAAAAATTTTCTTCACACAGCCCAGGGTGATGTGAAGATCTGACCATAGTCCAGGTACAGTAGGTTACAGATAATGATGATGATATTTGTTCTTCAGATTCAAAGAGGATCATGACATCAGAAAAATGATGGCCATGACAAGCAAATAAATTGAATTTGAGTGAGTGAGGGCTTTGCTAAGTTTTCTCCAGAGCCTTCTGGATTCAGTGGCCAGGACAACTGGAGATGGCCTTGGATGTGAGGTATAGGGGTTAAGTGACTTGCCCAGTGTTTGTTCATGGATACAAACTCCTGTCCTCCTAACCCTAAAGTCAGTGCTCAGTCCACTGCACCACCTAACTGCCCTTACAGTAATCAGTATCAATAGATATTTGGATCAATTCAGACCCATATATGTACTTATTTGGACTATAAATGTATAAATACACATATATGTGTGCATTCTTTTGTGTGTAGTCTGGAAAAATAAAGATTTAGAATTTGAAATATTACATACTTACATATATATGCATACACAGAGAAATTCTGAATTGGTCCAAATATCTATTGACATTGATGAAGATATAACAGTAATTTAGTTTATATGTGTGTATGTTTGTGGCTAAATATGTTTGCATAGATAAATGTGTATGCATTTATAGAAAGGAAGAACACAAAGAACAATTAAAGGGCGATATAAGGCCTCCCAGTGCCTAGGTGCTTCAATGAGTGGGTACAATCAGTGTAAGAGACAATGTTATAAAAGGTCAGAAGAAGGAAAGGCCACTGTGGACTAAAGGGGTAGGAAAGTTGAGAAATGGATCTTGAAGGTTGAGTAGGACTGAAATTGATCACATTTTTTTGGGAGGAGGAAGAATTCGATTGGATTTAAATAAATAAGAGATAAATAAAACAAGACTTAGTCTTTTAATTCAGTTTTCCTGACAGATTTACAATGAGACATCCTGGATTACAGTTGAATTCATTTCTGTAATGGTAGGATAACAAGAGGCAGCATAAACAATTCTAGATTTTGAGGCAAAGAATATGGTTTTAAATCTGAACTCTGCCAGTGTATGACCTTGGAGGTCATTGAATATCTCTAGATGTCACTTTATTCACCTTTCTTTAAAATAATTTTTTCCATTTTTTTAACTTTTTTATTTAAAGTTCCAAATTCTATCCCTCCCTTTTCCTTCCCCTGGCACTCAATAATCAGATAGAGGTTATACTTGGACAATCATGGGCAACTTTAACATATTAGTCACTTAAAAAAAGAATCAAAAGAAAAAATGAAAGAAAGATAGTGAAAATAGCATGCTTCAGTTTGTATTCAAACAATATTAGTTCTTTCTCTGGAGGTGATAGTATGCATTGTTATTACTCCTTTACCTATTGCATCATTATACTTCTGAAAAGAGCTGTTATTCTCAGTTTTTCATCAAATAACATTGTTTTACTATGTACAACATTCTTTTGGTTCTGTTCACTTCACACTCATCAGTATATGTAAATCTTTCCATGTTTTTCTGAAATCATTCTGCTTATCATTTCTTATAGCACAATAATATTCCATTATAATCATATGCCATAGCTTGTTTAGTCATTCCCAATTTATGGACATCCCTGTTATTTCCAAGTCTTAGTCACCACAAAAAGAACTGCAATAAACATTTTTGTACAAATTGGTTCCTTTTCCTTTTTTGAATGCCTTTGGGTTACTGACTTAGCAGAGGTATTGCTGGATCAAAATTATAACAATATAGTTATAGTTCCAAGTATTCTCTTCAAATTCCAACATTTTCTCTTTTTTTCTCATACTAGACAATCTGATAGATGTGAAGTGATAACTCAGACTTGCTTTAGAAATTTACATTTCTCAAATTAATAGTGATACAGAGCATTTTTTATATGACTACATACATATAGCTTTGATTTGTTCATCTGAAAAATACCTGATCATATTCTCAAATGGAGAATGACTTGGGTTCATATAAATTTGAGTCAGTTCTCTGTATATTTGGGAAATTAGAATTTTCTATTTCATTTTTATTGCTATTTTTACTTTTCCAAATACATGTTATGAAAGGATTTTTAAACCTTTCGCCTTTAAATTTTAACCTATGCATATACCTATGCACATTTCTAAGTTACAAAATTTTCTGCCACCCTCCCTTCCTATCCTCCACCCCTTAGAGGCAAACAGTAAGGTTAATATTGTTCTTGCATATTTGTCTTAAGCATGTTTACAGATGAACTATTTTTGGTATGAAGAATTAGGATAAAGGGAAAGAAATAAATGAGATATTTTTAAGTGAATGTAGTGTTCCTCAGATTCTGAAGGATTTTTATTTGTTTTTTCTGCTTTTTTATTTTTGATTTTCTTCCTCTAGACAGGGATAGCACTATCCATAGTTAGTCTAATGGAGCTGTCCTAGTACGCTGAACTGCTGAGAGGAGGAGCTGCATCCATCAGGATTGATCATCCTTCGACATTGCTGTTAATGTGTACATTGTTCTCTTGCTTCTATTCCCTTCACTCAGCATCAAATCCTGTAAGTCATTCCATGCTTCTTTCGAGTCTGACCATTTATGGTTTCTTAATGAACAATAATATTCCATAGTATTCATGTACCATAACTTGTTTAACCATTCCCCAACTGATGGGCATCCCTTCAATTTCTAATTCTTTGCCTCTATAAAAACAGCTGTTATGAATATTTTGGAACATGAGGACTTTTCCTGTTTTTAAATACTTTTTCCTGGGTATAGGTCTAGAATCAGAATTTTGAGGTCAAAGGGTATTATTGGTTTTCTAGCTCTTTGGTCATAGTTCCATATTGCTCTACAGAATGGCTGGATCACTTCAACTCCACCAGCAATGCATTCTTGTCCCAATCCAACCACAACCTCTCCAATATTGATCATTTTCCCTTTTTCTCATTTCAAGCAACCTGATAGGTGTGAGGTGATACCTCAGAGTTGTTTTAATTTGCAATTCTCTAATCAGTAATGATTTCAAGTATTTTTTTATTTGTTTTTTTATTTTTGTATTTTCATTTGATAGCTTTAACTTCTTCATTTGAAAATTGTCTATTCATATCCTTTTATCATTTATAAATTGGAGGATAGCTTCTGACCTTATAAATTTGATGCAATTATCTATATGTCTTGGAAATGAGACTCTTATCAGAACTCCTAGTTGTGAAGATTGTTTGCCAGTTTTCTGCATTATTTCTAATTTTGGCAGCATTTATTTTATTAATGCAAAACCTTTTTTAAATTCAATAGAGTCAAACATTCATTTTGAAGTTTTCAATGTACTCTAATTACTTTTTTTGGTCATAAATTTGTCCCCTTTCCATAGATCAGAGAGATAAAGTATTTCTTAGTCTATTAGTTTATCTATGGTGTCACTCTTTATGTCTACAACCTGTACCCATTTTGATCTTATTTTGGCATAGGGTGTGAGATGTGGGTTTCTGCCTAGATTTGACATACTATTTTCCAATTTTATAAACAATTTTTTTGTCAAATAGAGAGTTCTTATAACAGAAGCTAATATATTTGGGTTGGTCAAATAGTAGATAACTGTAGTCATTTACTACTGTTTTTTTAAACTATCCCAATCCACTGATCCATTACTCTATTTCATAATAAGTACCAAGCAGTTTTGATGACTGCCACTTTATAGTATAATTTTAAAATCTGGTAGACTACGCCACCTTTCTTTATATTTTTTTTTCATCAGTTCCCTTGCTATTATTGGCCATTTGTTGCCCCAGCTGAATTTTTTTAGCATTTTTCCTTGCTCAATAAAATAATTATTGGTAGCTTGATTGGTACGGCACTGAATAAGTCATTTAATTTGGGTAGAATTGTCATTTGGATCATATTAGCTCAACCTATCCATGAGCAATTGACATTTTCCCCAATAATTTAGATTTGACTTTATTTGGGTGAGATTTATAATTGTGTTCATACAGTTTCTGGGTTTGTCTTAGGAAGTAGATTCCCAAGTATTTAATGTTGCCCGCATTTACTTTAAATGGAATTTCTCTTTCTATCTCTTTGTCTTTGAACTTTGTTGTATATATATATGTATGTTATATTTATATGTTATATGTTATATATGTGTTATATATGTTATATATGTGTTATATAAATGCTGATGATTTGTGTGGATTTATTTTATATCCTGCTACTTTGCTGAATTTGTTAAGTGTTTTAAGAATTTTTTTAGATTATTTTATCAGGTTCTCTAAGTATATCATCATATCATCTGAAAAGAGTAAATGTTTTGCTTATTCATTGCCAATTCTGATTCCTTCCATTTCTTTTTCTCTTATTGCTAAAGCTATCATTTCTAGTACAATATTAAATAGTAATGGTGATAATGGGCATCCTTCTTTCACCCCTAATCTTATTGGCAATGCTCAGAATTTATCCCCATTACATATAATATTTGTTTTTGGTTTGTTTATTTATTATTTTAAGGAAAACTCCATTTATTCCTGAACTTTCTAGTGTTTTTAATAGGAATGGATGCTGTATTTTACCAGTCTTTTTCAGCATCTATTGAGATAATCACATAATTTATTTTGGTTTTGCTATTTATATGTCCAATTATGTTTTCTAATAATAAACCATCCCTGCTGGTATAAATCCTTTCTGATCATAGTGTATTATACTAATAATAACTTGATGTAATCCCAGTGCTATAATTTTATTTGAGATTTTTCCATCAATGTTCATTAGGGAAATTTGATAATAATTTCCTTTGCTGTTTTGATTCTTCCTGGTTTAGGTATCCGCATTATGTTGGTGTCATAAAAGGAATTTAGTAGAACTTTTTTCCTATTTTCTTAAATAGTTTATGTAGAATAGGAATTAATTGTTCCTTAAATGTTTGGTAGAATTCACTTGTAAATCAATCTAGACCTGGAGATTTTTTCTTAGGCAGTTTATTCATGGTTTCTTCAATTTCTTTTTCTAAAATGGAGTTATTTTAATATGTTTTTTTCCTCTTCTGTTAATCTGGGCAGCTTGTATTTTTGTAAATATTCATCTATTTCTTTCAGGCTATCAAATTTATTGGTATACAGTTATGCAAACAAACTCCAAATTATCTCTTTAATTTCCTCCTCATTGGTGTTTAGTTCATCCTTTTAATTTTTAATACTGGTAATTTGGTTGTCTACTTTCTTTTTTTAAAAAAATCAGATTAACTAAAGGTTTACCTATTATATTGAATTTTTCAAAAAAAACTTAGTTTTATTTATGAGCTCACTGGTTTTCTTGCTTTAAATTTTATTAATCTCTCTTTTTATTTTCAGAATTTCTAATTTGGTATTTAATTGGGGATCTTTAATTTGTTCTTTTATTCTAGATTTTTTAGTTGCATACCCAATTCATTGGTCTTCTTTTTCTCTATTTTTATTAATATAGGCATTTAGAGAAATAAAGTTTTCCCTCAAAACTGCCTTGACTGCATCCCATAAATTTTGGTTTAATGTTTCATCATTATCATTTTCTTGGACATAATTATTGATTATTTCTACGATTTGCTGTTTGATCCACTCATTATTTAAAATTAAGCTATTTAATTTCCAATTAGTTTTTAGTTTCTCTTTCCATGACCCTTTATTCCATGTAATTTTTATTGTATCATGGTATGAGAAGTATGAATTTATTATTCCGACTTTTATGCATTTAATTAAGAAATTTTTATGCCCTAGTACATGGCCAGTTTTGGTATAAGTGCCATGTAGTACAGAGAAAAAGGCATATTCTTTTCAAACCCCATTAAGTTTTCTCCAGAGGTAGAAATGAGGTTTTTATCATTAATATTTCTTACAAATTTTTGCCTAGTTTTCTGTGTATAATTGTGTTTTCATTGGTACTATTTGTGCCATTTTTTTGTAAATGTTTTGTAATCAAAATTATCTATTTTATATTCTTCAATGCTCTATATTTTATTTGGTTCTAAATTCCCCTTTTAGCCATTAATCTGCCAAATAAACTCTTTCATGTTCTCTTAATTTGCATATGACATCACTTATTATCTATACATTTTTTACCCATTTTGTCATTATCTTGGTATATGGTATGAGATGTTGATCTATACCCAGTTTCAGCTTTATTGTTTTCCAGTGTTCCCAGAAGTTTTTGTCAAATATTGAATATTTTCTCTAAAAGTTTAGATCTTTGGCTTTAGCATATACTATGGTGATTTACTATTTGTACTTATTCTATTCTAGTGTTTCAGCACTCAATTTCTTTTTTTGAATTATTTTTTCTGTTTTTCTTTTAATTTTTGCAAGGCAATGGAATTAAGTAACTTGCCCAAGGCCACACAGCTAGCTAATTATTAAGTGTCTGAGAATGGATTTGAACTCAGGTCTTCCTGACTCCAGAGCTGGTGCTCTATTTACTGCACCATCTAGCTGTCTCCTCAGTACTCTGTTTCTTAGCCAGTCCCAGCCTGTTTTGAAGATTACCAATTAATAATAAAGTCTAAGATTTGGTATGCCTATATCACCTTCTTTCAAGTTTTTTTCAGTTGATTCCATTAATATCCTTGAATTTTTGATCTTCCAGATGAATTTTTAATTATTCTTTTTCTGTCTATAAAATTATTTTGACACTTTTATTGTATGACACTGAATAAGTAAGATTTAGAAAGAATTATCATTTTGTTATATTGACTCAGCCTGCTCATGTGTAATTAATATTTTGCCAGTTATTTAAACCTGACTTTCTTTGTGTGAGAAGTGTTTGATAGTCCTGTCCTGAGTTTGTCTATGCAGGTAGATTCACAAGTATTTTATATTATCTATAGCTATTTTAAATGGAATTTCTTTTTCATTCTCTTGCTGCTGAACTTTATTGGTACCACATAGAATTATTGATAATTTATGTGGGTTTATTTTGTATCTTGCAACCTTGCTAAAATTATTAATAATTTCAAGTAATATTTAGTAATTCTCTTGCATTTTCTAAGTATGTTATTTCATTTTTTGTTTTCTCATTTTATTTCCTCATTGCCTATTCTAGTTCCTTTAATTCCTTATCTACTCTCATTGTATATCTAGCATTTATAGCTAGCATTTCTAATACAATATTAAGTAGTAGAAGTTATAATGAGCTTGCTTCATCTCTAATTGTATGAAAAGACTTCTAGGTCATCCCCATAACAGATAATGCTTGCTAGTGGTTTTAGGTAAATATAATATATCATTTTAATGTTTATTATTATACTCCTTAGTACCACAGAAGCATTCAAGCTGTCCATTAGTCTTCATTCACTACCTGATTGACCCATATTTTTGTGTACAGTTGCCTTGGATGATATTTTGAAGTAATTCCTTATGAATAATTTATAATTATCTACAATATAAATAATTATCATTCATCATTATGTAATATATGATTGTGTATATATAACTATCATACTATGAATAATTGTCAGTTAGAGAATGAGACTTGGACTTGTACTTTCATAAATACAGACTGTTCCAGTGAGGAAAATGTAGGTTTTTAACTTCTTCATAACATATTATAGAAAGCTGTCTAGTACATTGAGGATTTGTCCAGGGTATCACATTATGTAGCAGTGACAGGACTTGAAATTTGGTCTTCAAGTTTAGAGGCCATTTCTCCATTTTCTCTAACATCCTGTTTCTTCATAATAATTGTAGCAATTTATGGGGTAGAATCAAGACGGCAGCATGAAACTAGAACAATGCAACAAATTTAAATGAAGAATCTATACAGACCTTAAAGCTACAGATCCCACAAAGAAAAGAGTGAAACAAATTCTCAACTTGAGATATCATGGAGGAATTTCAGTAAAGGTCTATCTCTTCTGGGTAAAAGGAAATAAATATAGCTAAGTAAAGATAAGAGAACTGAAAAAAAACAGTGGGAGGCTCTTAGCCATAGCACAGCTCATATTAAGGCTCAGCAAGCTAGCATGGTAGCATATCAGTATGAGGGTCCTAACTCCATCTAAGAAGACAAAATTTGAGCCATGGGAATGCCAGTGCAACAGATGGGACTGATTGGGAACACATCTCTGTATGGTCAATGCCTTGGCATAGTGCAGGGAACAAACTTCTGCATGGGCAACACCTTGGCAAATAAGCCAGGGACCAGATCCTCAACCCAGTACAAAACACTTAGGACTATACTTCCTATATCCCAGGAGCACAGCTCAATTATCAAAATGAGAAAAAAACTAAAAAAGAGTGCTTCTATAGATAGCTACTATCCTGATAGGGATTATAAAAATGCCATCTCAGAAGAAAACAGAGACAAAATACCTACATGTGAAGCCTCAACGGAGTTTATGAATTGGTCTCAGATCCAAAAAAGATCTCTTGTAAGTACTCAAAAATGATTTTAGAAATTAAAGAAGAGAGGAAGAAGAAAAATGAAGAAAGGAAATGAGGGTCATGCCAGGGAATTGTGAAAATTTGACTGAAGAAATCAGCTGCTTTAAAAATAACAAACTGGAAAAATTACCAACTGGAAAAAAAGAATATACCTCATCAAAAGTAAAATTAACCAACTGGAAAAGGAAACACAAAAACTAAGTGTAGAAAATATAAACCTAAAATGTAGAATTGAACAAATGGAAAGTAATGATTTTATGAGTCACTAAGATTCCATTAAAAATCAAAAGGCTGGTGTGGCTAGGTGGCACAGTGGATAAAGCACCGGCCCTGAAGTCAGGAGTACCTGGGTTCAAATCTGGTCTCAAACACTTAATAATTACCTAGCTATGTGGCCTTGGGCAAGCCACTTAACCCCATTTGCCTTGCAAAAAAACCTAAAAAAAAATCAAAAGGCTGAACAAAGTAGAAGAAAATGTAAAGTACTTCTTAAGAAAAATTACTCACATGGAAAACAGACCCAGGAGAGATAATTTATTAATCATTGTTCTACCTGAAAACCTCAATTAAAAAAAGAGCCTGGAAAATATCTTTCAGGAAATTATCATGAAAAACTGCCCTAATAACCTAGAACAAGAAGAAAAATAGTCCTTGAAAGAATCTACCAATTACCTCCAGAAAGAGATTCAAGAATAAAACTTCAAGGTATTTTGCAGTCAAATTCCAAAATTCTCAATAAAGAAGAAAATATTGCAAGCTGTCCAATAGAAGTAATTTAAATACAAAGGAAGCACAACCAGAAATACACAGGACTAATCAGCTTCAATATTAAAGGATCAGAGTACCTGGAATATGATATTTTGAGAGCTAAAGGACTATGGATTATAATCAAGAATCAACAACCTTAAAAATTCTTCATATTCTTAAGGAAAGTAACGATTTTTAATGAAATACAGGAATTTCAAAATTTTCTGTTAAAAAGATCAGAAATGAACAGAAAATTTGATCTTAAAATACAAGACTCTAAAGATGTATGAAAAGATAAAAAGAAAGGAGAAAAGGTGCTAGTCAAAAACATTAAACAGGATACATCCCTATATGGAAAGATAATACTTATTGAGAATTGTATTTGTCTTTGGATTGTTAAAAGAAGCAAATTTAAAGACAGGGTATGATTATAACTCTGACCATGAAAGTGATGATGCTTTAGATGATACTTTAGCACATGAGGATTGAATATGGTTTGAGGGAGTAGACTTAAAGGAGTGGTTATAAATGGATCATGAAGTGATTTTTGCTTTTCTTTAGCTCATGAGGATAATATTTATTTATTTATTTGCATCAATATGCACATGTATATTTTTAAATTACAAAATTTCCTTCCATCTTCCCTTCCCACCCCTCTGTCCTCAGCAGGTAACAGTCAAGTTAGCATTGTACATACATATTTTTGATAAACATGTATACAGATTAGTATTCTTGGAATGAAGAAATAAGATTAAGGGAAAGAGATACAAAGAGAAAATTTTATAAATTATTCATCATATTCTGAAGGGTTGTTTTTGGGTGTGTGTGTGTTTTGTTTTGTTTTGATTTTTTCCTCTAGATGGGGATAATATTGTCCATAGCTCTCTGAAATGCTGAGAGAAATTGCTTCCATTGTTCTCTTGATAGAAATAGAAATTCACTTTACTCAGCATCAGATCCTGTAAGTCATTCCAGGCCTCTCTAGAGTCTGAACAATTATAGTTTCTTTCTTATAGAACAATAGTATTCTATAGTGTGCTTGTATCATAACTTGTTTAACCATTCCCCAATCGATGAATATCCCCTCAATTTCCAATTCTTTGCCACTACAAAAAGAGCTGCTATGAATATTTTGAAACATGTAGGACTTTCTCATTTTTTTCATAAGTTCTTCTGGTTATAGATCTAGAATTGAAATTGCTAGGTCAAAGGGTATAAACAGTTTTATTGCAATTTGGGAACAGTTCCATATTGCTCTTCAGAATGGTTAGATCTGTTCACAATTCCACCAGCAATAATGCATCAATGTTCCAATCCTACAACAACCTCTCCAACATTGATCATTTTCTCTTTTTTCTCCTCTTGGTCAATCTGATGGATGTGAGGTGATATCTCAGAGTTGTTTAATTTTCATTTCTCTAGTAAGTAATGATTTGGAGTATTTTTCATATATATAGCTTTAATTTCTTCATTTGAAAACTTTCCACATGCTTTGATAATTTATCAGTTGGGGAACGATTTGTAACATTATAAATTTGATGCAATTCTCTCTCTCTCTCTCTCTCTCTCTCTCTCTCTCTCTCTCTCTCTCTATATATATATATATATATATATATATATATATATATATATATATATATATATATTAGAAATAAGACTTTTATCAAAACTCCTAGTTGTGAAGATTGTTTCTGAGTTTTCTGCTTTCCTTCTAATTTTGGCAACATGATTTTATTACTGCAGAAACTGTTTAATATAATGTAGTCAAATTCATTCATTTTTCAGCTTATAATATACTCTTTTCCTTGTTTGGTCATTAATTTATCTCTTTCCATAGATCTGATAGACAATTTCTTGGTTTATTAATTGATCTGTGGTGTCACTCTTAATATCTAAATGCTCTACCCATTTTGACTTGATTTTGGAATAAAGTTTGAGATATGGATCTGTGCCTAAGTTTGCCATACTATTTTCTAGTTTTCCTAACAATTTTTGTCAAATAATGACTTCTTATCCTAGAAACTGATGTCTCTGGGTTTGACAAAGGGGAGATTATTGTAGTCATTACAGTGGTTTCTTTTGAACCTTTCCTAATCCATTGATCTCTTCTATTTCTTAACCAGTATCAGGCAGTCTTGATGACTGTCATTTTACAGTTTAGTTTTAGATCTGGTAGAGCTAGGCTACCATCCTTTATATTTTTCAACAGTTCCCTTGTGATTATTGACCTTTTTTTTGCTCCTGATGAATTTTTTTTACTATTTTTCTAGCTTGATAAAGTAGTTATTTGGTAGTTTGATTGGTGCAGCAATGAATAAGTAATTTAATTTGTGTAGAATTGTCATTTTTATTATATTAGCTCAACCTAAGCATGAACATTTGACATTGTTCCAATTATTTAGATCTTCCTTTATTTGGTGCAAAGTGATTTATAGTTGTTTTCATGCAGTTTCTTGGTTTGCCTTGGGGGGGATGTAGATTCCCAAGATTACTAAGTATTTAATGTCTTTTGTTATTTTAAATGAAATTTCTCTTTCTATCTCTTGTTCTTAGGTTTTGTTATTCATTTATAGAAATGCTGTTGCTTTATTTTATATCCTGCTGCTTTACTGAACTTGTTAATTGTTTCTAGGAATTTCTTAGATGATTTTTTCAGGTTCCTATGTATACTATCATACCATCTACAAAGAGTGTTTTTGCTTTCTTATTGCCAATTCTGATTCCTTCAATTTCTTTTTCTTCTCTTATTGTTATTGCTAGCATTTCTAATACTATATTGTTTTTCCTTTTGCTGCTTGTAATATTCTCTCCTTTATTTGAGAGTCCTAGAATTTGGCTATAACAAACCTTGGAGGTTTTATCCTGCAGTCTCTTTATGGAGGGGTCCTGTGAATTCTTTCAAGGCTTTATTGTTTTCTTTTTTCTAGCATATTTGAACAGTTTTCCCTTATGATTTACTTCACATTGTTTTCCAGGTACTTTTATGAGTTAGGCTTTCTGGTAGACTGATGGTTCATAGACTGACTCTTCGGTATCTATTTTCCAGGTCATTTGTTTTCCCTAGGACACTTTACACTTTCTTCAGTTTTTTCAGTCTTTTTATTTTGTTTGATGTAATCTTATCGATTTTTTAGATTCATTGATCTCTATTTGTCCAATTCTAACTGTTTAGGGTTTTGTTTTCTTCCATTAACTTTTTTGTTTCCTTTTCTGTTGGTTATTTTTACTTTTAATTGATTTCTTTGGTCAATTTTTCATAATTTTCCTGCATGACTCTCATTTCATTCTTCCATTTTTTGTCTTTTCTTTTTTGGTTTTTAAATTTTTTTAAAGTTCTTTGGTGAGCTTTTCTATTTGAGTCCAATTTTTAGACTGTTTTGATACTTCCCTTGTGAGTTATTTTTCATTAGTTTCTTCTTCAGATATGACATTTTTGTCATCTTTGTCTGTAAAATAGTTTTCTCAATGGAGTGCTCTTTTTTGCTTT
This sequence comes from Macrotis lagotis, assembly GCF_037893015.1. Lineage (NCBI taxonomy): Eukaryota > Metazoa > Chordata > Mammalia > Peramelemorphia > Peramelidae > Macrotis > Macrotis lagotis. Next base: position 580,859,594 of record NC_133666.1, read on the forward strand.
TTTTTGCTTATCTTTGTTGTTTTAGGTCTGCTCGCAGAGTATAGGGAGTGTAGATCCAAGCTTTTTTTTTGGTGGGTCTAGGGTCTGATCCCTGGCTTGTCGTTGGTCAAGATGTTACCTATACAGTTCAGGCCTTGTCTTTGCAGAGGTTTGTTTCCTCCCTTAGGGCTGGGTTCTGATTTAGCAGTGGTTTGTTTCTGACCCATTCTAGTCTTTGCCCCAGTGTTCCCAGGGTTCAGACTTTTTTTGGGGTTGGAATCCTCCCTGCTGGCTTGCTATCTAGCAGCTGGGACCTCTGCTCTTCTTAAACTGTCAGGACCTGGGTTGCACTGTGGCAAAAGCCTCAGGCTGTCTTTCCCCATTCTCTGTCTACCAGGCTTTGCTTCCTCTTTTCCCCCAAAGAGACAAACTTTCACTGAAAATCCTCCACGTTATTTTCAATTGAAAATTTCTTTGATTCTTCTCTTTTTCTTGGTGTGATCTGTAGTTAGAATGTCTGAATAGAGGCTTCATTTATCTTTGGTAGGGAAAAGCTCCAGGAGCATGTTAGCTTCATATCTCTGTTCTGGAAGCCAAAACATTCAATTTTGATCTATGCATCTAGGATAATATTTTTATACAGGGTATTTAGAAATAAGTTATGGTGTAAATTGTTTGCAAAACTAATTGTAGTTGACATTTATATAATACCTTATGATTTCCAAAGTTCACTTTGCATCTATTATTTCAATGTATGCTCACACTAATAATACATTGCAAAATGCTTAATATCAACCATGCATCTTAATATTTGCTGATTAAATCACCCACAAATGTTTTATTCTTTGGTGAGCACTGAATTCTACAAGTCTCAGCCATATAACATCACCAGGAAAATATCAGAACAAAACAATAGGCTTTTGTGAGAGGGATTAGTTTAGGATTATTGAAAGTACTTCACGATTTTGCAAATGAAATCTATAAACCCTTCTTTTCTTTCTACATCTGAAGCCTGCTCATTGTCCTCTTTTTTAATGTGTATCCAAGACAGGGTTAGCTCATTGGTTTGCTAATGCAACTTCATACTGTAAACTAAGCATGACATTGACAGCATACTGCAAATACTGAAGTGAATTCTAATAATTTGGTTACTAAGTAGATTTAAGAAGGCTTCACAGTAACTTTCCTTTGCCCTATGTTCCAGTCTTGGAAATGATCAAATGGTTAAAGCAACATCAGAAGATAAAATCCTGAATGAGATGGAATGGGGACTGGATTGAGGGAACAAATAGTTGGCTTGGCATTTGACAGAAAAAGGGGCTGCCAATTTCAAGAATTACCTCACTTTCATGAAACCTTTATTGATTCTTATCATACCCTTAGGTTAAAAGTTCTACGGTTCTCATTACTTTTAAAGCCAAACTAGAACTAGCTATTTAAACTCATTTATTCGACTTTTTGTTTTCTTATTTACTTTCCTGAAAGCAATAATGCTTTTCCTTCTTTCCTTTTTAGTTTTTACACCTTTATCATTACCCATTAATTCTTTTTACACTTCAGAAGAAACCCAACCTAGTAAGAAAAAGTTTGTTTAGTCATGAAAAATATATTGATACATTGGATCATGTTTCACTATACATCCTTACTGCATTGCTTCTACCAAAAAGTAGGAGGCATGGTTCATCATTAGACTTTGTAATCATGACTGGTTGCAGCATTAATCAGAATTCTGATTTCAAAATTATTTACCGCTACTTTATTAAGATTCATCACTTCCTTTTTTCCTTCCCCTCCCTTTATTTCTCCTTCCTTACTTCTACTCCTCTCCCCAACTCTTTTCTCCCCTCCTTTCCTCTTCCCCTTCTCCTTTTTCTCCTCTTCCCTTACCTCCTCTCCATAAATATTTTTCTAATTATATTCCTCTTTCTCATAGATAATAGAAAATACATGTCCACTCAAATGATTCTTGATGAATTTCATAAACTCTTAAGATTGTTAGAATTTTAAAAGACTTAAATTATCCTTTCAAAACTTTTTGTTTTAGAGGTTGAAGCTAAGATCTAGTAAGGATAATTGGTTTCCTTAAAGTGATATTATGAGTTAATGACTGAGCCAGGCTTAAAACCCCATTTTCCTAGTTCTGTACTGTCCATTATATCACAATCCCAGTCTGGACCATACTGAAAGCTGTCAGTCTAATTAATTTTTTATACTCATTTTTTCTTTTAAACCAAGAATGAGTCTACTTACTCTGTGTTGGTTAAGGAAATTTTCTAGTTGGATCAATCATGTTATGCATAGTCCTTTATGTTCCCCAATCCCCAAACACAATGAGGTAATTCATCCTATGGACTCTGATTCTGTTGGAAGCTCATGATGAGGCAGAATGCTTAGCTGAAAACCAGGTCAACAGTATTGAGTCTCCTTTGTCTTTGTTTTGATTTGATTTGATTTGATTAGATTTGATTTGAACTTCACTATCCCTATCTCATCCATTCTGGAAGTCTAACCCAATACTGACTAGCATATGAGTTTTACGCTACTCCACTTTGCTCCCTCTTTAAAGTATCCTGCCCGGAAGAAAACACTTTATTTGTAGTGAAGTTCCTGTGAACACTGGGTCGGCCTTACTTCTGCTATAGCCTCATTTTTTTTAATTTAAAAATTTTTTTTAAATTGTATTTAAGGAAACAGGGATGCCCATATATTTAATTTATTTTTAAATTTAAGTTATTTATTATTTATTTATTTGTATATATTTTATGTTTATTTATTTTATTTATATGTTATTTATATATTAAAATATTTATAGATATTTATCTAAATATTTATGTTTATTTTATTTATTTATTAAATTATTTTAAAAAGGTATTTAAGGCAACAGGGTTATGTACAAGGTCACACAGCTAGGCAATTAATAAGTTTCTGATTCTGGATTTGAACTCAAGTCCTCCTAACTCCAGAGCCAGTGATCTATCCACTGTGCCACCTAGCTGCCCCAATAGCTTCTAACCCTAAGAGTCCAAGAGATTACAGTCATGTAACTAGTCTTTCCTGTCTGTTGTCAACAAACAATCTTCTTTGACCTTAATCTTGATTGTCATCCTTTGTTCTTGAAGAGGAACAAAATGACATTAATACTCTGCAGTTCAAGGTTGTATTGTAGTGAACTAATTTAATGTATAGAATTTTTGTTTATTTTGTGTTTTTGTACCATATATACTAATATGAGTCATCAAAGGTTATAATTCTGACAAACAACTTTTCAGCATTCCAAAATTAGGAAAAAATACTCAAGAACGTTCTAAAAATGAGTATAGGTACCTAAGTGATACAAAGGATCATTGTCCAGATTGTTTTGGTCTTTTCCAACCCTTTGTGATAGAGTTGGACATTTAGGACATTCAGGGTTCTTTTGGCTATAGTGGTTTACCATTTCTGAAGTAAAATTTAAACTCAGGTCTTCCTGAGAGCAGCTACATGTTACAGTGGATAGAGCACTAAAGTCATTTTCAGGAACTTAAACCAAACCGTAGACACTTATTAGCTGTGTCCCTGGACAAGTTATTTAATCCTGTTTGCCTTGGTTTCTTCATCTGTAAACAAAGTTGGAGAAAAAAATGGCAAACTGCTCTAGTATCTTTGCCAAGAAATCCTTAAAAGAGGTACCAGAGACAGGCATGACTTAAAACCACAGAACAATAATAGGCAATAATTATAGGATTCTTTAATAGAATTTTTAGAAATATATATATATATATATATATATATATATATATATACTTATAGTTCTTTTACAAAGAAATTGAATAAGTATAATGCTATATCTATAAGGTTTCCTAACTATATTACTTCATGCTGAGTAAGCCTAGCTTTAGGCCTCATTTACCTTGGGATGAGTATATTATATTATCTGATGATGATCTAAGAATATGACAAGAACAATTATAGGAAAGGGTAGGACTGTAGTCTAAAGGTCCTGATAGGCCAAGAATTGAACAAAACCCATTAGGAATATGTGTCATAGGTAACAATAACTTATAATATCTAGCTCTTATGGACTGATATAATTTCTTATACTAATACTTTGGAAGATTTATACGACATTTAAAATAGTTTTCATCTGTAATTTTTGTTTTAAATAGATAAATAAATATTGGCAGCTAGGTGGTGCAGTGGAGAGTGCTGGCCCTGGAGTCAGGAGGACCTGGGTTCAAATATGGCCTCAGACACTTAATAATTATCTATCTGTGTGACCTTGGGCAAGTCATTTAACCCCACTGCCTTGCAAAAACAAAAAAATAAAAAAATAAATACATAAATTTTTTGGTTTTAGATCATCATGTTTTTAACTCTATCTTTTCCTCCCTCTCAAACAAAAGAGAGAGAGAGAGAGAGAGAGAGAGAGAGAGAGAGAGAGAGAGAGAGAAACATTTACTGATCCTATCTTTGTAACAAAGGCAACATTTATAAAAAAAATCATACTGAAACCATCAACAGAACCTTTCCAGTAAAATCAGGGGGTGAAACAAGGAGCTTCATAGCCACCTCAAAATCTCTGAGGTAGCTAACTGAAGATATCATTATTTCCATTTTACAGGTGAGATAACTGAGAATTGGAGAAACATGGAATTAACTTGTTCATCGTCCCAGAAATAGTAAGTTTGAGTAGCCAGATTAGAACCCAGCTTTGTCTGTTTGAACGCCCATCATTTTATCTACTTCCTTTCATTAGGGAAAAAAAAATCTTCCTTTTTAATGAAAATGGAAAAAACAAGTTATTCTGAGTAATTATCTTTCTAAATTTTTTTGTTAGGGTCAGCTTAGGCTTCAAATTTAGAAATGATTTCAAATTTCCCCATCCCTTTACACCTAGCAAAGTCATGTATTTCTCAGCAAGAACTCAAAGGATAGCAACGATTTTCTGTAACCTACAGGGTTAGAATTTTTCTGCCTTTTTTGATTTAATTTTTTTTGCTATGTTGTTTTTTTCCCTCAGGGCAAAGTATAGGACTACTAATGATTTGTCCATAAACAGGAAAGGGGAAAAACAGCCTGAACTCTCTCTCTCTCTTCCCTGTTCTGCTACAATTCAGGTCTCTGATGTCACAGGATCAGAGATACATAGACATAGAAATGGAAGGGATTTCAGGGATCATCTTTTCCAGTACCTTCAGTGGAAATGGAGAGGTTATGTGATTTACCCAAAGTCACACAAGCAGTCATTCTCTCCACATTCTTAGTGCTACAATGTTCATTTCTGTCAACTCTGGGATACCATCATATCTAGGCAGGCGTTACAATGGGAATATTATGCTTTGTTGCAGAGGATAATGCAGTTTGTGATCTTTTTTCTTTGTATTGTTAGAATGGTGCTTGAGCCAAATAATGTTTTCTTAGGAATTCTTCCTTTGAAGTGGCAACCTAGAAAGTCCTTCCATTGTCTACCCTGAAGCTTACAAGTATATGGTTTGCATAGAATGAAGAGGTTACCCTTAATCACTGCTCACTTTGGCAGGGGGATCCCCAAGAGAACAACTTCAAGTTCTGTTTACTCTATAGTTTACCCTCCTAAAGTTATGATTCAAGAGTATCCCCATAGATATATTAATTCTGAATGTCAGTAGACATGTACCCTAACCAAAGGCATTTACTGAGACAGTATCATAGTAGCATTAGAAAAAACTGAGGACATTTGAAAGGAGTAGGTTGGAAGAAAAATAATGACTTGGATTTTGCATGTAACAGCGTTGGAGATGTCTATGGGACATCCTATTTGAGACATACTAGGAGAATAATTTGTAAAATAGCAACAAAATAATATTGGAAAAGTAACTGAGATTTAAGAACCCTGATCAATGGAAACCGCCAAACATGATTTCAACAGACTAATGATGAGACTATTCAATCTACCTCTTAAAAAAGGATGATGAAATCAAGATATAAAATAAGACATGGTTTCAGACATGGGTAACACATATTTTTTATCTTTTATTTATGTTTTCCACTGATACAAAAAGATAGGCTTCGGCATTCATCCTTTTGTAAACTTTTGAATTCCACATTTTTCTACCAGCCTCCCTTCTCTCTTCTCTCTCTCTCTCTCTCTCTCTCTCTCCTCTCTCTCTCTCTCTCTCTCTCTCTCTCTCTCTCTCTCTCTCTCTCTCTCTCTCTCTCTCTCTCCCTCTCTCTCCCTCCCTCTCCCTCTCTCTCTCTCCCTCCCCCCCCATGACAGCAAACAATCTGATATAGGTTATACATATACAATCATGTTTAACTTTTCCATCTTAGTCATATAATGAAAGAAAAATTAGAACTAAGGGGGAAAATTAGAGAGAAAAACAACTTTAAAAAGTTTGTAAAATTAAGCATAGTGGGGCAGCTAGGTGGCACAGATGATAGAGGACCAGTCCTGGAGTCAGGAGGACCTTATCTCAAATAATTGCCTTACTGTGTGACCTTGGGTAAGTCACTTAACCCTATTGTCTTAATTAATTTTTTAAAGGAAGCATAGTATTCTTTGCCCTGCATTCAGAATCCATAGTTTTATCTTTGGATATGGCTGGCATTTTCCATAACAGCTCTCTCAGGATTGTCCTTGGTCACTGAACTGCTGAAAAAAATGCTGCCTCTATCATAGTTGATCATCTCACAGTATTTCTACTAACACATATTGTTTTTGTTTGATTATGTATATTTGTTATAAGCAGGAATATATTGGTAAATATTTACCAACCAACTCTTTGGAAGAAGAGAGGAAGATACATTCATGACACATTTTGAAGTTTAATCAGTATCGTTAACGTTCTCTCTATTATTTTTCATATCTATACAATCAATTATAATGTTTGTCCTTCATTCTCAAAGGAGATCATGATATTAGGGAGGTGATGCCATGATAAGCACATAAATTGGATTTGAGTGTAGAGAGACTGTGCTGTCACCAGTCTCACTTTCTCCTCCAGAGCCATCTGAGTTCAGTGGCCAAATATGGATCAGGATGACTGGAGATGGCTCTGGACAATCAGGGTTAAGTGTCTTGCCCAAGGTCACAGAGACAGTAAGTGACAAGTATCTGAGGCTAGATTAGAACTCCCATACCACCCACCTGACTCCAGACAGGTAGCACAGTTAATATAGTTCTGGGTCTGAAGTTAAGAAGAGTCATTTTCCTGAGTTCAACTCTGACCTCAGAAGCCTACTAGCTATGTGACTCTGGGTAACTCATTTAATTCTGTAAAATGAGCTGAAGAAGGAAATGATAAATTGTTACATCTTTGCCAAGAAACCTCCAAATGGGATTATGAGAGATAAAAATGACTGAAAACAACAATACAATAAACAAAATAAGAAATTCAGTTTTGTCTATTGAAAATTCAACAATTCTGACTGATATTCTCTGGAGTATGTTTGAATTGGCTCTGGTATATCCCTGGATTTACAAGGATTATGTTTTTCTTCTTTTTCTCAGTTGGAAAGGAGTGGTGGGAGGGAGAAAAAAATAAATTTTTTTTAATTGAAAAAATAAATAAAATAACCTTTCCCTCCCACAAGAAAAGTAAGTGCAAGTAGATGACAGGGTTGGGAGCCAAAGAAAATAAGTCTTTAGTTGAGTTCAGAAATTGGCTTTAAACTAATTATAGAAGAGATATTCTGGCCCAGGTTACCTTTATTACTCAAGTGATCCATAGACTCTTTCTTAAGATTCTGTGATTTGAATTAGAAGAACTTTTCAGGTCAACTAGTCAAACTTTCTCAGTTTGCAGATAGGAAACTGAGACCCAGAGAATTGAAATCAATATATGAAGTTGTTTGACTATGGACGTTCTCTATAATTACAGATTAAGTTATTGTTAGGGAATAGATTGGAGCCCAAATCTGATTCCTTCTCATGACTCAGTGCTCTTTCCAATTCGTCACACCGGCTCCAAACCCTTAGAGAAAACACTTTAGCAACAACTATGCAAAGTAAATGAATCTCTTATTACTTTCTAATTTTTTCTGTTCTATTATCTACAAGCCTTTACTATCCTGCAAAAGGATTTGACAGGCTTAAAAAGCCAGGGAAGAGAGTTAGATGAATTAATATGCATTGGCACACTTACCTGTTTCTCCCACCAACTGATTTTTTGGTATCTTATGGAAAGCTTCACTTGCAGATCAAATTCATTTGAATAATTCATCCCCCTCCAAATAGTAATTAGTGTTTCTCTAGGTCTCTATTTAATTATTTTCTTTTTTTCTTTTTATTAGTATGGGGGGGGAAAGCATTGGCAAGTAAGAAAAATAGAAAATGGTTTGTTTGCTTGGTTCTGCATATTTTGGTAAGAGAGAAAATGTGAAGAAAGTTCTCCAGACCAATTAAGGTGCCTTCTTCGATTTCCTTTCTGTGAGTTTTCATGTGTATTCATAGTGAGAACTTTAATAGGACTTGAAAAATATTTTTCCATAGCCAAAGGGGTCATCTTATGCTTTGTTGTATTCATTAGTTCTTCACACCAGGCCTGCTAAGTAAACTTTCATGTAGTCATCTGTACTTTTTTCCATTTGACTCAGATTTCACTGGATTTGCTTTGTAGTCTACATAAATTGACAGGAGGAGGCTGAGTTTAGGAAAGGAAAAAAACCACAGCAACCAAGAAAATTGTCTTTGAGTGAAGATTTCCACTAACTTCAAATAAATAAATAACAAATGTTTAATAAATTCTTACTGTGTGCTTAATAATAGCTAATATTTATAGAATACTGACTTTCTGCTAGTTACTGTCAAGTGCTTTATAATCCTTTTCTCATTTTATCCTCACAACAACACTGGCAGGTAGATACAATTATTATTACCATTTTATATACAGGAAACTAAGGCAAAAGGGTCCATGGTCACATAGCTAATAAGTGTCTGAGACAGATGTGGATTCTGCCTTCTGTACTGGTCAGAAACATTGAGGATCTTCTCCTCCCAGGCTGATATTTTTGAGATGATAATTTTTAGGTCATCTTTTGTCTCAATTCTTACCTTTTTGGATGGATATTACTCCAGCAAACTGTGGCCTGGCAAAGACCTTATTTTAAAAAGACCCTGGTCATCTACTGCATTCCAGGCCATGTCCAGTCTTGTCTTTTCCATAAATCTGGGGGAAAGAGTGAGGTTGATGATTTTGCTCAGTTCTACTTCAATTAAATCAAATTCACTCTTGTGATGTCATACTTTTGGACAAACAGCAACAATACCACTGTTGCTATTCCTGACTCTTAGCCCAGATATACCACCTAGATGCCACTGTGTTAGATGATGATCATGTTGATGTTTGTTCTTCATTCTCAAAGAAGACGATGACAGCAGAGATTTTAACGTATTAAAGATAGATAAAAACAAAACAATCCCTATTGTCAAGGAACTTTGTCTCCAATCAATGTTGTTCATGAAGTGTCTCCAATATTTAGGACACTTAATAAGACATAAAGTCAACAATTCAATTTAATTAGTATTAGTATTTATTAAAAAATATGTGTAATTGGAATGCAAAAATAAAAACAAAAGTCTTCTCCCAGGTTTCTTAGGGAAAAACTGTATACCAAAAGTATATCTGTGTAATAGATTTTTGTTGTCCTTGGGTGAGATGTCCTTAAAAAAATTGTGGGGGTGGCTAGGTGGCGCAGTAGATACAGCACTGGCCCTGGAGTCAGGAGTACCTGAGTTCAAATATGGCCTCAGACACTTAATAATTACCTAGCTGTGTGGCTTTGGGAAAGCCATTTAACCCCATTGCCTTGAAAAAAAAAAAACTAAAAAAAACTTGCAACCATTAGAAAGAGCTGACATATAATAGGTACTTAAATAAGGTAGACTGTGATAGGGGCAAAGGAGAGGTCCATACGGTATTTAATATATCATCTGCTCCTTTCAAACAACAAAGTCACAAACTATTTCAGAGAACACCCAAGAGAATTCTACCAACATCATTCAATATTCTCAGTCAGTCAGCATACAATTCTTATATACTATATGGAGGTCACTGTGTTAAGTGCCAGGAATACAAAAAGAGGCAAAAGACAGTCCCCTGTTCTCAAGAAGGTCAGTATATGTATGTATATATATATATCTTTTCTTTTTTTGATGATAATTCTTCAGACCCCATCCCTTTTTAAAAAGCAATTTATTATCACTTACTGACATCTTACTGTGTGAGGTTCTCTCTACAAGGTACAGTGGGAGATAGGAAGAAATATAATTATTGAAGCCTTGAAAGGTATTGGTAGAAGAGATCAATGGATCATCTGGTACAAATTAATCTTTTCACAGATGAGGAATCTAAGACTTGGTAAAGTTGTGACTCACTAATGGCCAAAGACAGAATCAGAACTAGGATAAACTCTTGATTTTTAGTCTTTCTTCCATTGCAGCCATAGTTTCTTCTTTCCCCAGAGAGGAGAAAAGACATAAGAAATATTCAATTTAGCTGAGGTGCAAACACACACACACACACACACACACACACACACACACACACACACATATTATAATGGTGGGTTTTTAGTAAAATATTCAAAGCAGTTTATGATGCTGAATTATTCTTTTTCTTTTCTCAAGGTGACCCAGATAACATGTGGTTCCTGCTAGAAGTCATTGCCAGGCTCCAAACCTAGTCTTCTCTCCCCTACACCATGTTGCCTGAAGAAGTGATGATGTACTCATTTTTTCCCTGTGGGAAATAACTTTTTGGTTTTTATGCCAATCCTCATATGTTAAGTTTCCAAAGTCCTTCTCACCTCCAGATGCTCTTAGGGGCAGTTAAGGTGGGCCAGATAAGCTGGACCTGAAACCAAGTAAGACTTATATTCAAGAGAACAAATCTGACCTCTGACATTTAAAAGTTGTTGTGTCCTTTGGCAAATCACTTAATTGTGTTTGTCTTAGTTCCTCATCTGTAAAATGAACTCGATAAAGAAATGGCAAATCATCCAGTGTCTTTGCCAAGAAAACCCTAAATGGGGGTCACAAAGAATTGGACATGACTGAAATGATTGCATGACAACAAATGACAAAGGTACACTTAACTCGCTAAAGTCCTTTGATATGACAGGACTGAACAAATACATTGGTTGCCTGACATGTGTTGAATATAGTTCTTTTGGTTTCAAGAAGATATACCTCTCTACTGTAACACTGGCATTAATAGTTTTGTTGAGTTTTTTCTTTTTTGAGGGCATGTGGTAGGGAGTAAACTTATGATTTCATCAATGGAAGAAACTTCCACCAAATATTTCTTCCAACTTATTCCTAACTTTCAGTCTTATAGAGTTTCTTGTAAATCCTGAAAGATTAAATGTCAGCAAAAGAAATCAAGATTCAGAAATAGGAAGTAAATTACTCAAGGTCACTCATTGAGTTAATGGGAGAATTAAGGCCTCAGCTTCAATACAGTCTAGTTCTCTTCAAATTTGACCTCTTGTTAATGATACAATCTTCCTTGAAGTCATATTTGGCTTGATTTTGGGTCTGGTTTGGAAGAGAGAAGGAGGAAGATGGATTAATGATAATCCAAAGAGAATCTTGATGGTAGAAGTTTTTTGGAGGATAGGGAAGAAAAGAAAACAGATTGAACCTAGAATCAAGATGCCCTAAATTCTGACCCAGTTTCTAGTACCTACTAGTTTTTGCACTTCAGTTAACTTTTTCAGGTTTTCATCTGTAAATTCAGGTCACATAGCTAATATTTGAACAAAGTCATTCTTCAATTCACTTTATCAGATTGCCTCTGTATTAGTAACCACAGAGTCATAAATTGTTAAGCCTGTAAGGACCTTTAAACATCCTCTAATGGATGGTCTTCATATTAAAGATAAGGAATTTGAGAGTCAGAAGTATTGGCATTGAGTCCGGAGTCATACCAAAAGTCTGAGTCTGATCGAGATCATACTGATGATTTGATTCTAGAGTTCAAATAGTCCTCAAAATGCTAAATTTAGATTTCTAATTGCACAGATAGTTTGGTGATCTCATAGGTTAATGGGAAAGCTCTTGAAATAAACAACATTTTAGAGAGGTTTTTTTTTTATTTCACGTAAATGGCATGTATTGGCTAACAAATGTTTCTGTCTTAGCAAACTAAATACTCACACTACTCTGACTGTTTAGGAAATTATGACTCCAAGTCTAAGTGGAAGTGAAAATATTAATTAGTCACTGTTTTTTTAAATCCTCTAATATATGAACTGAAAAAATTCTGGAAAAATTCTGATTACTACTATGACATAAGTTATATGAAGTCCTTAAGTAGCATTATGGTATAGTGTTAGTTGTTGAAGGAGAAGACTGGAAGAACTGAATTTGAATCCACACTCTCACACTTGCTAGTTGTGTGACTATGGACAAGTATTTTTCTTCTTTCAAAGTCTGTTTCTTCATTTGCAAAACACGAATGAGAAAGATGAAGATGGAAACAGACCATTACTCACCCAAATAAAGCCAGATCTAAATAATTGGAAAAATGCCAATTGTTCATGATTAGGTCGAGTTAATACAATAAAAATGACAATTCTAGTCAAATTAAATTATTTATCAGTGCCATACCAGTCAAAATACCAAATAATTATTTTACCAAGCTAGAAAAAATAGCAACAAAATTCATCTGGAGCAATAAAAGGTCAAAAATAGCAAGGGAACTGATGCATACCTTTGACCCAACAATTCCAACTCTGGACCTATACCTAGAAGAAATCATAAAATTGGGAAAAATCCTACATGTTCCAAAATATTCATAGCAGCTCTTTTCTAGTGGCAAAGAATTGGAAATTGAGGGGCTACCCATCAATTGGGGAATGGCTAACCAAGTTATGGTACATGAATATTATGGAATACTATTGTTCTATAAGAAACCATAAATGGTCAGACTCTAGAGAAGCATGGGGGGAATTACAGGATCTGAAGATAAGTGAAGAGAGCAGAACCAGGAGAACAATGTACACATCAACAACAACATTGTGAGATGATCAACCCTAATGCATGCAGCTCCTCTCAGCAGTTTAGAGAGCTTAGACAACCATATTAGATTGGCTATGGACAATGCCGTTCCCATCCAGAGGAAGAAGAACAAAATAAAACAAAGCAAAACAAACAAAATCATTCAGAATCTGATGAACACTGCATTCACTTTTTAAAAAACTCTCATATGTATTTCTTTCCCTTGATCCTAATTCATCATACCCAAAATAGTTGACTTTTAAATATACTTAACACAAATGTGTAAATATGATATTAAACTGACTGAAGGGGCTGTGAAGGGAGAGTGGTAGGAGATTTTGTAACCTAGAAATATGCATAGGCATATGCATGAATGTTAAAAAATTTCATAATAAATAGTTGGAAAAGTAAATCATCAATACAAAAAGAAAAATGACCATTAGATTTGACAATATAAAGATCTCTGTTTACTTAGTTAAGTACAGTTTTGACTGAATGATGAAAAGTCATATTGTAGAGAATTAAGAATTGAGAGGGGGGGGAAATGAAAGCATTCATTGCAGATGGTTTCCTCAAGGAATTTAGTATAAAAACAAGGAAAGATATTGTATGATAACTAGCAGAGATTGTCAGATCAAGTGAAGATTTTTCAAGTTTAGAAGAGATCCAAGTTTGTTTATGTTTAGCACAGAAATATACAGTAGATAGTAAGACAATAAAAAAGGGAAATACTAACAAGGAAAGAGGGGACAGTCTCCTGGAGGAGATGTGACATAGAAAGTCTTTCCTTCACAAGGAGACTGGGTATATTTTGGTGTGAGTCAGTTTAAAATAAATTATAGGGGAAAACCTGAGCATTATGAGTTGAGGAAGAGGAGAACAGAAAACTTTAAGCTAATGACCTCATTTTTAGAAGGGAAATATGAATGAAAGGAGAAGGTTAAGAGAGAAGGGATGAGATTTGGAATATTTACTGTGATGAGTGGAATCAATCAATTAGTGAGGGATTAAAGGATTGCTTTGCTGTAGTATAACTATGTTTGTCCTTCATTCTTGAAGAAAACCATGGTGATGACATGACAAGGCATATGAATTGGATTTGAGTGAGTGGTTGCCACCAGACTCACTTTCTCCTTCCAAACCATCTGGATCCAGTAGGCAAGGTATGAATCAGGAAAACTGGAGATGGTTCATGGTGCAAGTCAATCAGGGTTAAGTGACTTGCCCAAGGTCATGCAACTAGTAAGTGTGAAGTATCTGAGGATGGATTTGAAATTTCATCCTCTTGACTCCAGGCCAGTGCTATATCCACTGTGGCACCTAGCTGCCAGTGTTGTGTTTAGAGTCAAGATAGTACCAAATTCAAATCCACTTACAAACAACTACTAGTTTTTCTTACCCCAGCCAAGTTACTTGATCTTGGTCTGTCAAATAGGATAATAATGGTACCCATATTTCAGGGATTTTTTGAAGAAAAAAAAAGAACTATGTGAAGTTATTTGAAAGCAGTGACATTTTAATTGTAGCTATGAATGAGATTATGTAATGTACCTTTATAGGGGAACCAGTAAGCATTATTTCATGAAAAGGTATGAAGGGATAAATGATGAAAATTATCCAAAGTTGGGATTCAGTTCAAGAGTAGAGAATTAGGGGATAGCTAGATGGCACAGTAGATAAAGCACCAGCCCTGGGGTCAGGAGGACTTGAGTTCAAATCTGACCTCAGACACTTAATAATTACCTAGTTGTGTGACCTTGGGCAAGTCACTTAATCCCATTGCCTTGCTGGGGGATGGGGCATCTAAAATAAGAGTAGAGAATTATGTGGTTCAATTGACAAAGGGATTTAAATGGGGTGGTGGGGGAGGCAGGAATGGATGTAGCTATTATGGTGATGATGACCTGGGTAAGAACTGAGAGGAGAAAATGGTGGCCATTTGAAGATAAAGATCAGAAATTTGGATTGTAAGGAAAAATTATGAGCATATAAAAGAATTTTGGAGTTCATGAAAATGGAAGTGAAACACTTATGGCATAATCAAGCAAGTGTATGACCAAATTTGTGAATAATTGGAGGAGGAGTAGGTCATGGAAAATGACTAGATGGAGGAAGTGAGAAACTAGGATGTTTGAGGGAGTATTAATATTTACTTTGAATTCCCCTGGTGTGAAGTCAGACGTTGTAGTAGAAAGTATAACTGTGAACTAGGTGCTGAACTCATTAAGGAAAGAGAATATCTAGTGGGTCAATCGATACTAGCTACTTGTATCTTTCTTGACTGATAAATTTGGTTTCAATAAACTTTAGCAGGGGAAGAGGTCACTTAGTTGGAGAGTATGGAAGTGGCAATGGGGAACAGGGAGTATTCTGATTCTACCCACAACAACTAGTTGGGATTTTGAGGGAAACTGTAGCCAGGCCTGGAAAGGGTGGCCAGGGTATGTCATGAGGAGGAAACCAAGTCTCAGTGAGTGACAGCATTTGGAAGGAGGTGAAAAGGAAAAGATTTAAGATGAAAATAAAAAGATTAATTATGGGGCAGGAATTCCAGAGAGCATAGCAGAAGAGGGAGATAGATATGGAGTGAGGGACATTTTGGGCATAGAGTTGGGAAGGATGAGAGTAAAAGAGTGGGTAGTTGAGGATGAATGATAGAATTTGAATAATTAGAACTGGACTATTGCAGAACTCCTTAGGAAGCCTGACAGGAAAATATGTCAGAGATGTCCATTCTGGATTTTAAGATGATGAAGTGTTGCTAAAATTTCAGTAAACCTCATTGACCAAGCCATAGCACCAGATCAAATTCCTGAAGCCCATTTTTCTTTTCTTTCCAACTTGTGATTTCAATGGTGTCAAGAACTTATGAAGAGAAAATTCCTTCTACCAGAGCAACAACTGTTCTGCAACCTGTGGACTCAGAAAGTTATTTGGAACATTTGTCAGATTTAGTGACAAGATCCAGTTGACAAAGCCAGTATATGTCAGAGGAGGCACTTGAAGCCTGATCTTCCTGAAAAACAAGTCAGTCCTTTACCTAGCAGACCAAGCTGCTTCTTTCTGAGACGTAAAAATAATTTTTATAAGGCCAATATCCCATGGTCTTTATGACTCTTTGTTAAGAAATGTATTGTAGTGTGTCCATCAATTTGTGAGCCCACTTGAGGTTTTCTTGGCAAAGATCTTGGAACTTTGCCAGTTCCCATTTATTTTCAGATGAGGAAACTAAGAGGATTAAGTGCCTTGCCTAGGGTCATGCAACTAGTAAATGTCTGAACCTGGAATTGAACTCAGAAAACCAAATCTTCTAATTCTACACCTAATTCTCTCTCCTTCATCATTTAGCTGTCGTCAAACTGTACTAAATGTGGGTCAACGTAAAGAGAATTGGCTCTAGAGATCCTGGATTAAAATTCTATTTCTTAGACTTATTACCTTGGGTATTTATTGTCTAAGATTTAATCTTTCTGGACCTCAGAATCTTTCAGGTTCCTATGTGATCCTATGGATGTTCCTGGATGTCTGCCTGAGTCTTAGAATCTTGAAGGCATCTCCCTTTATGATATAAAATTCTTTATGTTTCTGTATCAGATTTCAGAATTAAGCTTGCAGTGGACATTGGTATGTGTCTTTGAGGGCATCTACCATAGAAGAAAAGCAGAAAAAAGCTATTGAATTTGTATTTTCTTCCATCTCCCCATAAGGGGAGAAAAAAGAAGAGACTAGAAAAAAGAGAGAAGCTCAAGTCTTTCTAAAGCTTACAGTTGGTATATACAATACTGGCTTCTGACTTCACAGAATCACATTATTTGAGAATTCAAAGGAATTTCATCCTTTTCAAATTTGAATTGCTTGCCTTGGGTTATGTCTTTCTGGAAGAGCTGAGTATCTGGGTAATCACTGATGGCCTACCTGTTATCCCTAACTATACTAGAGACACCTAGTTGATCTCATTAGCTAATCCACCCATTGGAGAATAGTTCAGTTCCAGTGTCTTCTTGAACAATATTCTTGTGATCACCTTTAAAACTCAGTCATAGTAGTCAGTGATGCCTCCTAGATTTGTTCCCTCTTTAATTCTTGAATACACTACAGCTTGCCTCTGGCAGCTTTCCCACTCTTCCAAATCCCTTTCAACACTGAAAAATATACTACATATAACTGCCTTCTTGTTGCAGGTACGTATGGATGCTTGTCTGCATTTGCCAATGGCTCAACTCCCTCAGTTACCCTGATCCCAATTAGTGGAATTCATATTTTTAGAGTGACTTGCTTAATCTGCATGTTCACCTTTACACTCCTAATCTTTGAACTTACTCTAGTTTGTGTCCCCATTGTGTATTTGCTCTAAGATCTCACTGGTTTTCTTATCTTTAGCATCCTCATAAACCCTATTGTGTTTGGGATCACCGAAGGAAGGTAGTCTGAAACATGTCTGAGAAAACCATCAAGAAGGCATCCAATAAGCCTCCTTCAATACCAAAGAAGAAGAAGCCTTTTCAAAGGTAGAACGGCACTTCTTTCCACTGAAATCAACTACCTGATACTAGTCTGGAGTTATGAATGAGAAATTAAAAAGATCATTTCCTGTTTCAGGTCATCTCAGAACCACTGTCTCCAATAGATCCTGTCTTGTTACCTGGAATGTTCCTGCATGGTTTGCCCCTGCCCATGATGAACATGTCAACACCTCACAGGAACAGCATCACTTCCCTACTTCCAGAAATCTGAGATAAGCAGGAAGATTGACTGTAGTAGACAGGGAAATAAACTGAAGCCTGGGGGATTGGGTCAGCTACCTTTTCTATTTTCATGGTAAAAATAAGGAAATTGGAAATACAATTGACCCTCATAAAAGTCATATTCTTGCCAGTTTTGTATTTGCATTTATTTCTGTTAGCTTTATCACCCTTAGTGGATGCCTTTGCCTCTGTTCTAAACCAAAGTTGTTGGTAGCTGCATTCTGCAATGACACCAACCTGGGAGGTAAGCTTTAGAAGTGTTGTCAACACAATGCCATCTCATACGTGTCTGCAAAATCTCTGAACATTTCAAGCTGGAGAGCTAGTGATCCTCTTTGCTGCCTTGCTTATATTCCTTGAATGATACAGTAAGAACTGTGCCAAAAGGGCTCTCATCATCATCCTTCCCTTGATGCCCATTAGAGCCCCTGCAAGATACTACTTGCTTGCCCTTTTTGTAGTGGCTAAGAATTGGAAATCAAGTCCATCAATTGGAGAATGTATGAACAAGTGAGATATATGAACCTATAAGAAACTATGAGTGTCAAACTCTAGAGAAGCATGGAAATAATTACATGAACTGATGATGAGTGAAGGGAGCAGAACTAAGAGAATATTTTATTTATTTATTTACTTTGAGTTTTTAGTTCTTTGCAAGGCAACGGGGTTAAGTGGCTTGCCCAAGGCCACACAGCTAGGTAATTATTAAGTGTCTGAGGCTGGATTTGAACTCAGTTACTCCTGTCTCCAGGGCAAGTGATTTATCCACTGCGCCACCTAGTGGCCACACAAAAGAATATTTTACACGTTAACATCAACATTGTGAGTTGATCAGCCTTGTAGTATGCAGCAACTCAGTCTTCAGGAGCTAGGACAACTCTGGGAGACCTGTTATGCACAACACCATTCACATGTAGATGAGAAAACAAACAAGCAAAAAATCCCACAGAATCTGAATGAGCATACTACGTTCACTTTATAAAAATTTCTCTTATGCTCTTCCTTCATATCCATGATTTTCTTTCTTTTCTCTTAGTCCTAATTCCTTTTATACAAAAGACTAATACGTAAACATTTTAAACACAAATGTATATGTGTACATGGAAAAATTGTGTAACTTAAATATATGCAAGTGGATGAATGTTGAAAACTTTCAGATCATGTAATTGGAAAAATAATAAAGTATCAATAAAAATAAAAGATACTACCTGCTAGATCAACCCTGGGATTTGTTGAAGTTTACATCTTCCTAAATTGCCTTCTTGATGCTGTTTTGAATTTAGAAGTTCAGTCATTGTAGGCCTTTTGACTCTTCCCCAATATAAGGTAAAGGAGAAACTTGTCAAGTGGAACAACATTTCTAAGTGCTGGTTATATGCAAAGATAAATTATTTTGATAATTATTTTGATTTGTCACCTTCATTGCTCACACATCCAGCTTGGAGGAGCTTCTGGGGAATCAAGACTGTTCATTTTACAACTTCATGAGAAAAACACTAAGAAGAAACTTCCACCTACTGCAATCACATGGAATGGAATCTACTGGTGCTGACCAGTCCAGCCAGGGTCTGAAAGGTTGTCACTAGGCACTGTCCACTAGGACATGCTGGAACCTACCTTGCTTCCACTAAACTGTGAGAGTATTGGCTGACTGGCAAAAAAAAAGTGATAAAACCACTATTTGTTGTGGCAACAATTGCCTACAGACAAGATCCCAGGTTTGTAGAAGGAAATTTCACAATTGATATGCATTATGTTCTCCACTGGTAGTATGAATCCCTGGCCACTGTCCAGAGAAAAATAATACCCAGGGTTACATCTGGTGTTCCTACTTGGCACGGCTATTCCTATTTATGCCAACGCTTTTTCCCACATCAGGAACTTGAAATTGATGCCATCTCCCTAGAAGGAACAAGGTATGTCTTCTTGTGTAGAAGTGACATTTTTGTGGCTTTGCCTTGATGATGGAGGGGAGTTTGCACCATTGTGTCCATTTTTCCTGATGCTAAGTTCAAGGAAAATTAATCTGCAATGAAAATCGATGCCCTCAACCTAAGTAATCCCCTCATCCCAAATCCAACCCATTCTGCCTAGCTAGATCTGAAACCATAGGTATATTCAGAATGACATGGTATCAGTCTTTATAATGGAGGCAAATTGACCATCTCTCAAATGGGCCAACCAACTTTGAGAATAATGGAACAACAAGGACATTGTTTCCTGACATAATCACTTCACAGATGGAACCTTTCTAAATTATGTACTGAGGAATCACAAGTGGTACAGAAATGCAAATACACCCAGGGATACTCTGTTCATGTTCATCAGGTACCTGGTTATCACAGTTGCCTTCAATAAGACCATCGTAGTCCTAGAGGTTCTCAATCATCAGGCAGAATCCTTTGCTGCAACAGTCCAGTGGCATTATTAGAATCTTGACATGCTCCTTAGAGAGACTGGTAGAGTTTGTATATTTGTTGGAAAACAATACTGCCTCCCTGTCAATGAGAATTGAAAAGATTCAAAGATTTTCCACCCCTTTTGGAAAGGATCTAAAATTTGGAGAAAATATCCTGACCCTGTACTTCTAAGGGGATGTGAGAATACATTCTTTGATTCCTTGGAATGCTGGAGGCTATGTTAGGATGAATCTGGGATCAAGTCTCAGTGGGTCCTCCCTCTTCTGATATGGCTGTGATTTTTTTCTTGGGACTTTTATCCTTTTTATTGTGTCAAACGTCTCTCAGTCTATGTCCAAAAATGCATAGCCACCTCTATCAATTGGGCATAACAACCTTAAGGTTCCTAAGAACTAGTTGAGCTCACCATATGTGTGTACCCCAAATGAGTCTCTCAATTCTTCCCTTACACTGTTACATTCTTCTAAAATTGAATAATCGATGATTTGTCCACTGGTCAACCAACCTTAGCTCACCAAGGCTAGTTTGCCAGTAGCATGGGGGGAGCCCACAGCTTTATTCAAGAGGAGTCATGGTTTAACCTTTCAGTTATCCCATTGTCCAACAATCTATAGCTTTCCCTCTTTAGTAGTGACTCCTTCCAGGGGAGTAATGACCCAGCTTTGATGGAAGCTTTGTGGGATCTTCCTATAATCCTGTAACCACAAATAGCTCTAAGCAGTCTCATCAAACACCATACCAGTTCTTAGGTATTTATATATGCTATTATAATAAACATTTACCATAAAACTAAATCTGAGTTATTTATGGCATCAACTTAGAGGCATTCTGATAGCCCTTGGATTTGATTGAGTAGAAGAATGATTTGAAAGAAGTGAGACACTACTGTGAGAAACTATTTTCTGTGAAAAGAGTGACTCCAGCTAATGCTCAAACGTGCCTAAAGGTCATCTATTTTCAGACTTCAACCTGTGATTTTATTGTTCCTGCTGAGCAAACATCCCATAGCAGGTCTTCACCTGTTCTGCAATTTATGATTATGGAGAGTTGCATTGAACACTTAGTGGTTATGTGACCAGTTACCTAGCCCAGTTGTTATGAGAAGTTAGATTTGAACCCACCTCATCTTGACTCTGAGGACAGTTCCCTAACCACTACGCCATAACTGCCTCTCAAGAGTCATATATACATGATTAAGCCACACTCCAACTTTGGTGGAAATGGAAAGGACATTGGACTTGTAATACAGGATCTGAAATCTAATTCCACCTCTATCATTTTATTAACCAGTGTAATCTTATATAAATTACTTGACTTTAGGTGGCCTGAATTATCTCCTCTATAAAATGAGGGAGTTTGAATGACCAATGAAATTCCAACTTTAAATATAGGATCTTATGGCAGACTAAGGTTTAATATCTTTACCTACTTTGGTCAAAACAAATTCCATTCCCTTGCTTTCTATAACTTCCTCTAGACTATAATTCATAATTTAGTTTTCCCTCCAAGGCTATTTTAAGGGTCACTTTAACTTGATGATAGTTGCATAATAGTGGGAAGTTCTGGTTACTATGAAGTTTGCTTCTCCTGCCCTGTAGCAATGTTTTGGATCACCCCATTGGCCTAGGCTTTCTGAGAATCAATCAATTAATCAATCAATAAGAAAGCATTTATAAATTCCTACTATGCACCAAGGCATTATCCTAAATTCTGGGAATATAAATACAAAAGTAAACAATTTCATCCCTCAAGTTCCCACTTTAATTGGAGAGACAACATATACATAGATACTATAAATATATATATATATATATATATAATATACTTATATTAGAAATATATACAAAATGGTTGTTTGGTGAAAGAGTGCAGTGGCAATTGGGGAATCAGGAAAGGTTTCTTATAGGATATGGCACTGGAGCTCAATCATAATGGAAGTTAGGGAACACAAGAGTTAGTGGTAAAAGGGGAATGCATTCTGAGCCTGAAGGACAATCATTGCCAAGACATGAAGTTGGAAGATATGAATATGGACACACACACACATACACACACAAATATATATATATGTGTATATATATATATATATATATATATATATATATACACACACACACACACACACACACTATGTATTTCTCTATCTATCTATCTAGAGAAACTCAGAGCAAGAGGTGAGATGTTCATCTAATCCAGATTACATTTCATGGTGTTTGCACACACTCCTCTCACATATATCTAATTGTTCAGGCTGGTGTATAAAGCACAAAAGAATTCCTGCAAAATAGGTACAGAGAAGGGGCATCATTGAAAATCATCATAGACCCACACAGAATACATTTAAAGACACTAGCTAACCACTTTGGTACCATGTTAAAGAGCAAAAGAGATTGCTTCATTAAATGAAGAACATGTTTTTATAGGGTTTTGTTTCCTGAAAGGCTGCCATATTTACTTGGTAAAAGTTTTTACCTCATGGTGGTTTTGACCAGATAAATGTAACACTCTTCTGTGAGGTCATCCATGCCCTTCTCTGTCATTAAATCTAGGAGTGTCTTTAAGATGTTACAGTAAATGCTTTTAAAAGGGTTTACAAGGAATGTTCAGAACACACACACACACACACACACACACACACACACACACACACACACACACACACACACTTCTGTCTTTCCTGAGAACATATTTCCGAACCTTTATAGTTCAATATCAATTGTGACCATCCTGTCACCATGCCAGATGCTGATTTAATTGGAGGGATTTATATTCATAGAATGAAAACCTTTTAGAGCTTGAAGAAAGCTCTTTGGTCATTTGGTTCAAATTTTTTTTAGGAAATAGTATTTTATTATTTCCAATTACATATGAAGTTAGTTTTAACATTCATTTTTGCTAGATTTTGAATTCCAAATTTTCTCCCTCCCACCCTGAGTCATCAAGCAATCTGATATGGATTACCCATGTATAATCATGTTAAACATATTTCTGTATTAGTTATGTTGTGAAAGAAAAAGCAATAAAAGAGAAAAACCACAAGAAAAAAAAACAAATTTAAAAAACTAAAAATAGTGTGCTTCGATCTGCATTCAGACTCTATAGTTCTTTCTCTGAATGTGGATGGCATTTTCCATCACAAGTTTTTTAAAATTGTCTTGTATTGCTGTATCGCCAGGAAAAGCTGTCTTATCATAGTTGATCCTCATACAATGTTGTTGTTACTGTATGCAATGTTCTTCTATGTGGTTCTGTTCACTTCATTCAACATCAGTTCTTGTAATTTCTTATGCTACACAAGAGGAAGCTCAAGACCACTAAAGCCTATACATGTTTCTAGGATTCCCAAGGTTGAAAGGCAACATGGACAGAGAGCTTGTCACTAAGGTAAGAAGGATTAGGGCAAATTCTGCCAATGGCTTTCTGACTCTGTTCCCTAGGAGACTCTCTAAGAGAGAAGGTATGGTCTACATTGGTAGGAAGATTCTCTAAGTAACTTAGTAAAGGGAAATCTCCTAGTCTCTGCTAGTCACAGGGTTCACAAAATCATACTGTTGCAGTCGGTTAAAAAATAAAGTGAGGCCTTCTTTGGATATCTCACTTTTTTTAAAAAAAATCATATCATCATACAATTACAAATATATAAAAAACTTTTCTACAAGGAAAAAAATCTTGCACACACCTAAAGGAACAAGGCAAAAATAGAAGATAGGTGAAATTTGTTTAGAAGTAACAGAAAAGAATGGAGAGGAGGAGAATTAGTTGAAAGTTATATTTCTAAAATAAGTTCTTTTCACAATCAAAATCTAAAGGTAGTTGCTTTTTATACTAGAACTTTGGGGGGAAAAATCTTTATAAGTCAAGAAAGATGTAAAGACCTAGAAGAATTTTGAAAAGCCTGCTATGAATAAAGTTTTCACTTAGGGAATCAACAAGGTATGATAAATAGGGCATTTGACTTGGAATAAGGAAACTGAGTTCAAATCGTACCTTGGAAACTAAGGAATTTTGTAATCCTGGCAAAATTGAATGTGTGTTTTATCAGTAAAATGTAAATGTCAGAGTAAATTGCCTCTATAGATCCCTTCTAACTCCAATAAAATGAGGAGTCCAAAGCAACCGACTTTCTGACAAGGCAAATAAATGTTTGCTGCAATAGTTATAAGAAGTAACAGTAAAAATAAAATCAGTAAAAACTATAATGTTTTAATTTTTAAAATTATATTTTTCTCCCCTCCCATCTACCTTCATTTGGGAAATAAGGGGAAAATTAATCAAAACCTTCGTAATAAATATGAATAGAAAAGCAGAATAGATTCCCCCAATGACCATGTCTAATAACATATGGCTCATTCTGTATTGTTAATTTATCACTTTTCTTTTACAAGGTGGTTGTTAAGCTTCATCATCAGTCTTCCAGAATCATGATTGGTTATTGTATTGATCAGAGTTCCTAAGTCTTTCAAAGTTATTAGTTTTTATAGTATTGTCATAACAATTTATTCTCTAGGTTCTGCTTACTTCACTCTAAATCAATTAATATAGATCTTCTCAGATATCTCTGAAACCACCCCTTTCATCATTTCCCTTGGCACATTAGTGCTTCATTACATGACAGTGATTTCTCTCTTTTTCTCTCTCAAAATCTCTCTCTCTCTCTCTCTCTCAAAATCTCTCTCTCTCTCTCTCTCTCTCTCTCTCTCTCTCTCTCTCTCTCTCTCTCTCTCTCTCTCTCTCTCTGTCTATCCCTGTCTCCCTATCTCTTTGAGATAGGATGTTAGTATTACCCTATATCTTTATAGTTATTTTGTATATGTATGTATTTTCTCCTAATATAGTTAAGTTCTTGAGGGAAGAGACTATTCTACTTTTTTCTTGTTAGCAACAGTAGCTGCCTCATCATCTAAGGGCATGAAACATTGTGTTATCTAAGGGCATAAAAATTCATGTGAAATAAGTAGATAGATAGATAGATAGATAGATAAACAAATGTCTAACCTCACTTCTCAAACAGACATTTCTAACTGGATGAACAATATCCATCTTAAAGTCATCATGTCCAACATTGAATTTATTATCTTTTCCCCTAAACCCCACCTTCTTCTGACCCACTCCTGCATTTAACTTCCTTATCTAGGGCAATCTCGTTTTTCCAGTCCCTCAGGCTCACAACTTAGATGTTATGCTCAACTCCTCACACCCATATCCTGTCTGTTGCCTGTGGATTTCCCCTTGGCAACGTCAATCAATTATGTCTCCTTCTCTCCTATAACATTACTTCCATCCTGGCACTGCCATCATCATTTCATGCATGGACTATCATAATAGTCTGCTGGCTTTACCTACATCAAATCTCTCCCACTCCAACCTACTCTCCACTCAGATAGTAAAGTTATTTTCCTAAAGTACAGGTCAGACTGTATTACTCTACCTCCAACCAATAAACTCCAGTGGTTTCATATCACCTCTAGGATTAAATGCAAAATCCTGTTTGATATTCAAAACATTTATAATCTCTCCTTTCCCACCAACACTTCATTTACTTCAAAGACTATATTATTCTCCCTGATTATTTGATGAGTTAAGTAATATTCTCCTAGTCCTTTCACCTTCCTCTCTAGTAGGGATATCAAACTGAATCAATAAAAATGCAAACATAGTACTCTTTCTGGAGGTCATTGTAAAATTCCCCTTGTTTTCCATGCTTTTTTTTTAATTGTGTGGAATCATGATTTTAGTTCTACTGGACAATACTACTGTGATGCAAAATGAGAAATTATTTCCATGGTAAACTTCTCCTGTTAAATTGTGATAATCATATCTTGCTAATATGTTACTTGTTATCTTCATTTTTCTTTCAGTTATATATCTTTCCTGGTTCTTCCATTTCTCTTCTATCTTCCCAAGGAGGAAACTGAGAGAAAAGTAAATTTGAAGAAAGTGCAGATGTGCTACAACATCAAAAGATATAAACTTCATACTAATAAAATAATGGATAGAACATGGGCCCTGGATCCAGGAGGACCTGAGTTCAAATTAGTAATTACCTAGCTGTGTGACCACAGACAAGCCACTTGACCCCATTCCCTTGCAAAAAAAAAAAGCAAAATAAAATAAAATAATGGGGCTTCTTAATCCAACTTTCATTTGCACTGATGCAAGGATTTCTCCCAGATCAAAGCCAGTTATAGCTATATCATTTCTATGATATAGAAGTGATTGAAGTGTAGTGATTGAAAGTAGGTTTCTAATGTTATCAGCTCAAGCCTCCATTTTAATGTATTGTATCCAATATCTCTTCAATATCAACTGAGTGATAAAATTAGCTTCTTATTATTGTTTAACAATAATCAATAGGTTTTCACAAAGAGATATTTGCTGAAAAGATATGAAAAATACATAATTTTAAAAGCTTTCCTTTAAACACCCAGAAGCCCAGTCCATGGGGAGAGTGGGTTCAAAGCTAGATGGTGCAGTGGATAGAGTGTTGGGTCTGGAGTTGGAAAGATCTAAGTTCAAATTCAGACTTGGTGACTTTGTAGCTATTTGACTCTAAACAAGTCACTTAAATCTGCCTCAATTTCATCATTTGCAAAATGAGTTGGAGAAGGAAATGGCAAATCCTCCAATATCTTTGGCAAGAAAACCCCAAATTGGGTAATGAAGAGCCAGACAGAAATGAAATGACTGAACCAGAATAGGAATAACAAAACATTAATTAGTTTGAGTTCACTTCTGAATGCTACACAATTTATGGATTAAACTATTTACTTATTTTTATTGTTTCCCTTGGCATCCTGGTTGATTCTTAGATGTGTTGAGTCATGCAGAGATTTTGCCAGAATGTCAGGCTAAGCTACATCTGATAAACCCTATTATAGAAACCAGTTGTGGACTTCTGGGTGCTTGGTTACCTGATCTTTCAAAATTCATAAGATCCAACTATTTCCAAAACTCCTTACTTAATAGCAGAAAAAGATAGGACCATGCACTCACAAGATTTCACCTAGTGGAGACAGGGCAAATTTGGGGTTTTCTTCCCAAAGATGCTGAGGTGGTTTGCCATTTCCTTCTCCAGCTCATTTCACAAATGAGGAAACTGAGACAAACAGAGCTAAGTGACTTGCTTCAGGTACCAAAAAATTCAAATGGGGTCACAGAGATTCAGACATGGCTGAAAACAACAGAAAGACAAATCAATTCAACAACTAAAAAGTCTCAAATGTCTCAGGATACATACATAGGACATTGCTCTGACTTAGAGAAGTCACTCCATAACATTTACTCAGAAGTAGGTTCACCAAAGCTCCATGTGGGTCACCCATACATATTCCCAAGACTGTGCTCTCATTGATGGGTTCTCAATTACAAAAAAAAAAAAATGATAAAATTAGGTTCAACAGGATTTGACCTGGAGTGAATCTGGTGAACAGAGCTGGATTGGGAGAGGAGTGTCACAGCCATGGTGTACCCAAGCCTGATAGCACCCACCATCACAACAATAGTATTCTGGGGGAATCACTGAAATCTTTGTCCTCTTCTTCTTTCCCAAAAGTCCCAATCAAGGTATAATCATTACCATGCTGTTAACCTGTAATGTCTGCTGCTATCTTTTTGGTTGATTGTTACTTTGGTCCAGTTCAACTCTTTTTACTCAGTTTTAAAAATGAAACCATCTGATATCTCAAGTATCACTGGCCTTGAGGAAGAGGATAATATATGGGATTCTCAGTCATCTAGATAAAGATAAATGCTCTTAATATTAAAGCACCTCTTTGCCCAAAGACTGCCTTAAATCTTCTCTTTGGAGACCAGCTACCTTAAATATTTATACTAAATTTGAATTTTCATTTCATTCTAAAATTTAACATTTTTGTTACATTTTAAAAATTTCCTCTTTTGCATTTTGTATACTTACTTTGTCTAATGTACAAACCAAATATACCAAATATATCATCCACTGATCCAGAAGAATGTGATTTTAGTGAAATATATTATTCTTTTTTTCCCCATTCAAATCTAAAGGCATTGAAGATAGTCCATTTCCTCCTCCCCTACCTTTTACCACATTAAAAACAAATTCTGTATTTAAAACTCTTCAAGCAGGATGAGTGGTTACAGTTTTGTTAATCTTTAGGAGACCATGTTCAGAGGGAAATGTACCCTAAAGGTGTTGGAATTTTATTTCCAAGGAATTTAAAATTAAATTTCTCTCTCTCTCTCTCTCTCTCTCTCTCTCTCTCTCTCTCTCTCTCATAAATTAATTCTCTGATTTCCATGGAAAAACAAAATGAAAATTAAAGAATGATACAAAGAAAGACATGAAAAAAGAAATACCACTACAACTTTGGATTTAGAAAATAGGCACAAGAATCTAAATAGAGAAGATGAAACTAATAAAAAAAAAGAAAAAAGAGAAGATGAAACATCTCTTTGAGGAGAAACGTTATGTGCTCTTGCAAAGCAAAGGACATTCATGATGAACTAGCAAAATAATCATGATGATCAGAGTGTCTTGACTGATTTTTTTACTAAAGTAGGCATATTCTGATTTAATATCAATAATTATTGGCCATTGTTATATTTTTTCAGGTCCAGTATTAGGATATGATCAAGATTCTTCTGAACTTTGTCATACTTAATGATCACTATGTACTTATAATCATTTGCTTGTGGAAAGGGATATCATGGAAATAACCTAGAAAATATAACTAGGAAACATGAAGTATTGACGAAGGAAATAAATATCTTAGAGAAACAGGTGGTGTTTTCATCACCATTGTTAAAAGAAGGAAGGAACTTCAGAAGTAAAATATAAGTTTGGGAAATGGTAGCACATGGTATCTAAGAAAGGGATTTTTATTTCTATATGCATAATATATAGAAATTTATAGGATATGAGAATGAAACCACTTAGAGTCATTAATCATTATCTGGTGAATTGGAAATATGATGAGTATTATGAGTAAAAAGGAACTTTTAACTATTCTGAATGTCACAGAAACAGCAGATATGACATTAAAAAGGTCATCTTTAGATGGTATTAATAGTTCCCAGGAGTCATTCTCCAAGGGGTGGACAGTAATAAAACTCTCAACTCAATTGCAATAAATGGTGCAGTAGATAGAATTCCAGAGACAGAAAGACCTGAGTTCACATCCTACCTCATATAGTTATTAGCTTTATGATCCTGAGAAACTTAAACTTCCTTCCTTATCTGTAAAGTGATGATAATAATATCACATTCCTCCAATGATTGTTGTATAGATAACAATGTGCTTGCAAATCTTAAATCATTATTTAAGTACTAGTTATTGTTATTACCTAATATTACAGTATTGATAATGAATATGGTGAACCAGGGCTTTTAAATTATCAGGATAAATTATCTCACTGTAATCATTTATATTCAGTGAAATTGATAACTGAAATATGAGTTTAGAAAGGCACATCTTTTTTTAATAGATTAGATAAAAAGAGTAGTGAAATATCCTTACATATCAGAAAAGATATGCTGATGTTAAGAGATCCACCATCCAATGAGGTGAATCATGTTGGAAGGCATTTGGGTAAGGATCAAAGGACAAAGCAACAGTAATGATCTTATGAAGTTATTGCAGTGGAAATATGCTGCTGACTTCAAGAGTGGAAAAAGAAATTAGATACAAAATTTGACAGAACAATTATAAGGTAGTGATAGTCATTTTCTACTTTCTGAACACTGTCCAAGAACTATCTGTATGTCTCATCTGACTATCTATCTGAATAGACATATTTTAAACTTTACCTTAATGATAATTTCATCCTTCAAAGCATGAAATAAGTAATGGGGAGATTGCTGTTCTTGATAAGATTTTGAACAATGGTTTATTGTTAAAGTACAAATGATGGGAATCAAAAAAGGAAGTTTCTAATCTATTTTAGATTTCTTAAAAGGTAGATAAAAAGGAGACATCTGGAAATAGTCTGATGTGCATCATAGATGTGAAGAGAAAAAAATTTCAAAGAGTTCAGAGAATAAATAGGTATGATCTTAGCCACTGAAATTCTCTGAAGAAAAATAGCCAGATGATCATAATAATAATGATGATGGTGGTGAGAGATGAAAATTAGAAAGCATTTTCCACAAATTATTTCATTTGATGCTGATGAATAGGTTATTCAAAGAACCAACTCCAGATTGAATAAAGAAGTAATTAAAATGAAGAAAGAAAAGTCTTGATAGCATTAAAAAAAGAGCTCCTCATTTCACACTCATCTCTTTACTACTTGTATGACTTTGAGTAAATTGCCTTTAACTATCTGGGACTCAGTTTCCTTGTAAACTGATGGAATTAAACTAGTTAGCCTTTAAAATCTCTTCTATCTATAAGTCCATTATCCTGGTATTATTATCATCATTGATCAACTCAGATTTTGAAAAGACATGTCCAAAAGATAAAAAAAGGACCGATTAATAAAGAATATTAAAAAGAGGTAGTTCAGTTCAGCAGCAAAAATTTTCAGAGGACTCATGTGCTTAAGCTGTCCCCTAGACCTGGAATTCTTCTCCTTTTCTCTCCCTTGAATAACCCAGGTCTTTTTAAGGTTCCCCTACCCCAATAAAGCTTTTCTAGGACCTCCCCTTTCCCAATTGTTAATCACTGATCCTTCCTAAAATTACTTCAGTTTAGTTGAACAAAGATTTATTAAGTGTTTAAAATGTGCAAAGTACCACAGTAAGAACTGGGAATGCAAAGAAACAAAATGTTGCCTTCCCTCAAGAATACCCAAAGATAGAATATCTTTGCAAAAAAAAAATACAGAATGAAGAATATTGAGGACTGAAAACTGGGACTTAGGGAAAGTTTCCAGCAGTTAACTCATTTCAGATAAGTTTTTTTGAGAAATAGGAGTGAGGAAGGAGTCCATCCCAGGTATAAAGGATATCTTAGGATTTCATGCTCACAAATCCATGTGACTGGGAGATTGTTTGAGTCAAACAAAAATAGGGAAGTTTGCAGTGGAATGCAGGATCCTTGCGGGGACTGTTTCATTTTTTGCCTTCACATTCCCAGGGAAGTTAGGTGATGAAGTAGATAGATCATTAGGCCTGAATTCAAGAGGACCTAAGTTCAAATCCTACCTCAGATACCAACTAGCTTTGTGATCCTGGACAAATCACATAACTCTTTTTACCTCATTTTCCTCATAAGTAAAATAAGCTGAAGAAAAAATGGTAAACCAATATATTATTTTTGCTAAGACAACCCCAAATGGGGTCACATAGGGTTGGTCATTACTGAAGACATTTGAGCATAAACATTATCTACATCTTCTATTCTGGATTGAGAGTGAATAAATACCAATTGGATTAAATTGAAAGAAAAGCCAATCTTCATGATGAATTTTAAGGGCAACAGCAAAAATATTTTCCTTGGTTCTGTTGGCACAAAAGGCAAAATCAAAGAAGAAACAGGCCTCCTAAAAAGTGCTGGGCTTGAACTTGAATAATATACTACTAGGTCTGTAGCCCAAAGTGACTGCAAAAAAAAAAAAATGGAAAAGATATTCATGTTCAAACAATCAACTAGCAAAGACATTTCTAAAAGACCTGTGAAGGAAAATGTCATCCATAGCCAGACAAAGAACTATGGGATCTGAATTCAGATCAAATCATGCTATTTTCACCTTTTCAAATTTATTTTTTGATTAATAAAATACTTTTAATAAATGAGGCAATGACAAAAAAGCATCTGCCTTCTTTCAGTGACATCATGAAACCAGATTCAAATTATATTCACTGATATGCCTGATAAAGCAGGTATAAAGATAGGATTGCTTGAGTAAGTCAATCAAGTTATGCTTCCCCCACTTAAAATAAGTATGCAAAGATTCTCCTTAAGAAGGTGAGAAAAAATTCTAAATCAACCAATTGGTCAAAACTTTAGATCTTTAAAAATATTTTATTTGAAATTTTGAGTTCCAAATTCTATTCCTCCCACCCTTCCTCCTTTCCTCCCACCTTGAATAGTAAGCAATCAGATGTGTTATACATGTGAAATTATGTAAAATATTTCCATATTGTATAAGAAGATTCAAATAGACATTTCCGAAAGACAGAAACGACAAAGGGATGCAGTGAGGCAGTTCTCCAACCCAAGGTTATCTGGAAAAGCGCAGAAAGGCTCAGCTCCACTAGGTCGGAGGGGTGGCCCACCAGAGGGGTGGTCCACCAGAGATAAGGACCTTCAGCCTCGAGGAGACAGCCCCAGGGTGCTGGGAGCCATGGCTCACAGCAGTGAGGCAGTTTACTTACCTACATCCCAGGGAGCATCAGGCATAACTTGGGGGAATCAGCGGGGGACCTCTGCCAGAGCAAGCACATGAAGTCCAGCCCTCAGGGCACACACCAAGCAGTGTGGCCATGGCAGCCCAGATCCAGGAACAAGAAGCAGAAGCCCGGAAGCAGGAGCCCCAGGGCATGAGCCGAGAGAGACTGCTGAGCTCTGTCCTCTGTCCATGGAACAGGACTCTGGGGTTCTGACCACATTCAGATCCTTATCGCAGTCTAGGTCCCCCATAAAACAGCAGGGCCACCCCCACCTCAGCCCCATGGCAGAGGGGTGCACTTGTGGTCATTCACAGACCAAGAGGGAAGACAGAACCTCACACATGGAGATCCATGTGGGGGGTATATCCCAATAGTACTCAAAAGCTCAGGAAGCACCCCCAAACCACGCACAGGCTGGAGAAATGAGTAAGCAGAGAAAAAAAGAGGAACACCATTGAGAAATACTTTGCCTGTGATCCCAAGAAGTATAAAAACACTCAATCTGAAGATGAGGAAATACAAGCTCCTGCATCTAAAGACTCCAAGAAAAACAGAAATTGGGCTCAGGCTATAATAGAGCTCAAAAAAGACTTTGAAAATCAGGTAAGGGAGATAGAGGAAAAATTGGGAAAAGAAATGAGAAAGATTCAGGAAAAACCATGAAAATGAAGTCAGCAGCTTAGTCAATGAGATCCAGAAAAAAAAATGCTGAAGAAAATAACATGTTAAAAAACCAGCATAGGTCAAATGGATAAAACATTTCAAAAAGTTGAGAAGAATGCTTTTAAAAAGCAGAATTGGCCAGATGGGAAAAGAGATAAGAAAGCTCTCTGAGGAAAACAAATCCTTCAGGGAGATTACTGGTTTTATGAGAAATCAGGACCCAATACTTCAAAACCAAAAGAATGAAAAATTGGAAGAAAATTTTAAACATCTCATTGAACAAACAACAGATATGGAAAACAGATTTAGGACAGATAATTTAAAACTTATTGGAATCCCTGAAAGTCATGACCAGGAAAAGAGCCTTGACATCATTTCCAAAGAATTATTTCAGGAAAATTGCCCTGATATCCTAGAAGCAGAGGGCAAAAATAGAACTGGAGAGAATCCACCGATCTCCCAAGAAAGAGATGCCCTCCCCCCCAAAAAAAACAACCCCCCAAGAATATAATAGCCAAGTTCCAGAACTCCCAAGTCAAAGAGAAAATATTACAAGCAGCCAGAAGAACACAATTCAAATATCGTGGAGCTGCAGTCAGGATTGCAAAGGACTTAGCAGCAACTACATTAAAAGCTCGTAGGGCTTGGAATATAATATTCCGGAAGGCAAAAGAGATTAGAATGCAACTGAGAATCAACTTCCCAGCAAAACTGAATGTCCTCTTCCAGGGAAAAAGGTGGATTGTCAATGAACCAGGGGAATTTCAAAAGTTCCTGTTGGAATGGCCAGAGCTGAACAGAAGATTTGATCTTCAGATACAGGACTCAAGTGAAGCATAGAGAGTGGAGGAGAAGGGGGAAATATGAGGGACTTAATGATGAACTCCATATATTCTTGTATAGAAAAATGACACTGATAATACTCATATGAACCTTCTCATTTAATAGAGCAGGTAGAAGGAGCTTTTATACATGAAGCACAGGAGAAAACTGAATTTGAAGATATATTGTGGTGTAAAAATGGAGTCAATAGATAAAAGGAAAATGCAATGGAAGAAAGAAAAAGGAGAGGAGGAATAGGCTAAGACATTTCTTATAATAAGAATTTTCTTTATTACAATGAGCTATTGCAATGATACAGAACGGGGAAGGCAAGGGGGAATGAGGGAATCTTTGCTCTCATCAGAGGTGGCTAGGAGAGGAAACAGCATATATACTCAGTGGGGTATAGAATCTGGAGTAAGAAGGAGGGGGGGGAGGACGGGGGGAGAGGGGGATGTGAGTGATGGAGGAAAGGATGGACCATGGGAGGAGAGTGGTCAGATATAACACATTTTCTTTTTTTACTTCTTGCAAGGGGCTGGGAGTGGATGGCCTGTCTGGAATCATAGAGACTAGTGGATGCTAGGCCTAAGGGGTGGTGTGGGCTCCGAGGACTCTTGTCCCCAGGGCCAGGGATCTGTCTGCTGTGCCAATCAGCTACCCTACAGCAGAGACAGAGTGAAAGGAGAGAGAAAATATAGTTCATGGTAGTAGAGAAGCACGAATGGAGGGAGTTGCAATCAGCAATGTCAACGCTGGAAAAATATGGAAGTAACTTTTGTGATGGACTTATCATAAAGAAGGTGATCCCCTCACCACAGAGCTGGTGGTGTTGGAACACAGACTGAAGCACATTTTTTATTATTATTTTTTGGGAGTGTTGCAGGGTAAATGGGCCTGAGTGGCCTGCCTGGGGTCACACATCTGGGTGATTGTTGTGTGAATGAGGCCGGATTTGGACCTGGGTGCTTAGAAACAAAGAAGATTCAAATGAAAGAAAAAATAAAATTAAAAAATAGCATTCTTCAGTCTGTATTCAATCATCGGTTCTGTGGATAGTATGCTTCATCATCAGCTCATTGGGATTATCTTGGATTGTATTGCTGAGAATAGCTAAATCATTTAAAATTCTTTACTGAACTCTATTGTTATGGACAACACGCTCTTGATTCTGTTCACTTCACTATGCATCAATTCATATAAGTCTTTCCAAGTATTTTTCCAATTATCCTGATTGTCATTTCTTATAACACAATGATGTCCCTTTGCAATCATATAACACAGCTTATTTAGCCATTCCCCAATTTATGGGCATCTCTTTGATTTCCAATTCTTAATCACAAAAAGAGATGTTTTCAATATTTTTTTATACTAAATGATCCTTTTCTTTTTTTCAGTGAGTTTGGGATCTAGCTAAAGTAGTTGTATTGTTGGATCAAAGAGTATGAAATTTCATAGCCCTTTGGGCATAACTGCACATTGCTCTCCAGAATGGTCATATTAGTGTCCCAGTTTTCCCATATTCTCTGCAATATCCAATGTTTTCCTTTTGTTGTTGTTATATTAGCTACTGGGATATGTGTGAGATGGTACTTCAGAGTTGCTCTAATTTACATGTCACTGATCAATAATGATTTAGAGCATTTTTAATGTGATTAAAAATAGTTTTAATTTCTTTGTCTGAAAGAAGCTTATTTATATACTTTGACCATTTATCAATTGGGGAATGACTTGGATTTTTACAAATTTGACTCAGTTCTCTAATTATTTGAGAAATGAAACCTTTATCAGAGACAATTGTTGCAAAAATAATCTTCCAGTTTTCTACTTTCCTTATACTTTTGATTGCAAAAAAATTTAAATTTTGTATCATTAGTATAATCTATTTTATATTTTATAATGCTCCATATATATATATACTTTTGGTCCTAAATTTTTCCCTTATCCATAAATCTCATAGATACACTATACCATACTCTCTAATATGCTTATGATATCACCCTTTATACATATATATATAATCTATATAATATAATGTAATATATTGTAATATAATATAATACAATACAGTACAATATAATATATTATATAATATTGCTAATATAATTAATATAACATAATATGTAATACATACATATATATACATATATTTACACACATACACACATATATACATACATACATATATATGTGTGTGTGTATATATATATATATATATATATATATATATATATATATATATATATATATGTCATGTAACCATTTTGAGCTTATTTTGGTATAGGATGTGAGATGTTCCAGTTTTCCCAGCAGTTTTTGTTAAATAATGAGTTTTTGCTCCAAAAACTTCAATCTTTGGGTTCATTATATACTAGATTACACTGATCATTTCCTAAAATGTAATTTGTATCTAATCTAGTCTAGTGATCCACCATTCTGGTTCTTAGCCATGAGGATTGTCATTTTAAAATACAGTTTTAGATCTGGTATGACTAGAACACCTTTTTTACATTTTTTCATTGATCCCTTTGATATCCTTTAGTTTTATTCTTCAGGCGAATTTTGTTATTATAATTTTTGATAGTTTAATTTTAAGGCACTGAATACATAGATTGATTTAGATAGAAGTGCCATTTTTATTATATTGACTCAGTCTACCTATGAGGAATTAATTGTTTTCCATTACTTATGTGAGAAATGTTGAGTCCATATAGTTACTGGGTTTGTCTTGGCAGATAGACTCTCAAGTACTTTATATTTTCGGTAATTATTTTTAAAAGAATTTCTTTCTCTTACTGTTAGACTTTGTTGGTAATATATAGAAATGCTGATGATTTATGTGAGTTTATTTTGTACCTTGAAACTTTGCTAAAATTGTTAATAATTTCAAGTAGTTTTCTTTAGTTGATTTTCTAGGATTTTCTAAGTAAAGCATTTCTAAGTAAAACATCCTAACATCATCGTAATTTTGTTTCTACCTTGCCTATTCTAATTCCTTTAATTTTTTCCTTCTCTTATTGTTATAGCTAATATTCTAAACTGTATTAAATTATAGAGATGATAATGGGCATCCTTGCTACCCCCCCCGAATTTATTGGGAAGGCCTCTAATTTATTCTCATTATACAAACTGCTACTGATGGTTTTAGAAACTTATCTTTTTAGGGTAAGCTCTATTTGTTCCTGTTTTCTGTGGGGCTATATTTTGTCAAAGAATTTTTCTGCATCTTTTGAGATAATCATATTATTTCTGTTGATTTTGTTTTTGATGTGGTCAATTATGCTAAAAGTATTCTAATATTGAACCAGTCCTGTATTCCTGTCATAAATTCCACCTGGTCAGTGCATGATCCTCGTGATATATTGCAATAATCTTCTTGCTAGTATTTTATTTAAAATCTTTGTATCATTATAAAGGAGGGAAATTAGTCTACTATTGTCTTTCTCTTTTTTGACTCTTCTTTGTATGGGTATTAGCATCATATCTGTATCATAAAAGGGATATGATATTGTTCTTTGTATATTTTCACGAATGGTTTATATAGTCTTGAAATTAGTAGTTCTTTAAATGTTAGATAGAATTTGTGGATTCATCTGATCCTAGGGATTTTTTCCTTAGGAAGTTCAATGGCTATTCAATTTTTTCCTCTAAGATTGAGTTATTTAGATATTTCATTTCTTTTTTCTTTGCATCTGAATAATTTATATTTTTGTAGCTAATTATCTATTTCATTTAGGTAGTCAAATTTATTGGCATATAATTATGCAAAATAGTTCTCTAAGAATTGTTTTCATTTTGTCTTCATTGATGAGCTCACCCCTTTCGTCTTTGATATTAGTCATTTTTTCTTCTTTCATTTTTTTAAAATCAAATTAACCAATTTTAAATCAAATTAACCAATTTTTTTCATAAACTCGCTTCAAATTTTATTTTTTAATTCAGTAGATTTCTTTCAATTTTATTGGTCTCTCTCTCCTTTAATTTTTCAGTATTTTCAATGGGGCATTTATTGGAAATTTCTAATTGTTTTTTCTTTGTTTGTTTGTTTTAACTCAAGACCAAATTATTAATCTTCTTTTTGTTTATTTTATTTCTGTAAATCAATTAAAGATGAAAATATCCCCCTAAGTACCACTTTGGCTGTATCATATAAATCTTGTAATGTTGTCTTATTATTTTCATTTTCTTTAATAAATTTATTGATTGTTTTTATTATTTGTTCCTCAACCCACTTATTTTTTTAGGTTCACATTATTTAATTTCTAATTAATTTTAATCTCTTTTCATTGCCCATTACTTGCTCCAATTTTATTGAATTTTGATTTGAAAAGGATGTTTACTATTTCTGCTTTTCTGCATTTGGTTGTAACATTTTTGTGTCTGTCAACTACTGTTTAGAAACTAGTATGCTCCTTTCTATTCCCATTCAATTTTGTTCAGAGATCTATCATTTCTAACTTTTCCAGAATTTAATTCACCTATTTATTTATTTTTTTTTGGTAAGAGTTATCTAGTTCTGAAAGAGGAAAGTTGAGATTTCCACTGGTATAGGTTTTATTATTGATTTACTCCTGCAACTGATTCAATTTCAAAAATTTAGATGCTATCACAGTACATCTATAGTTAATATTGATATGACTTCATTATCTATGGTACCTTTAGCAAGATATATTTTCTTTCTTATCTTTATTAATTAGATCTATTTTTTGCTTTTGCTTTATTTGAGACAATGATTGTCTTCTTCCTTTGCATCATCTAACTGCAGATCTGTTTCTTGTATGCAACATATTGTAGGATTCTATATTTTAATACTTTCAGCTATCTGGTTCCATTTTATGGATGAATTTATGCCATTCGCTTTTCTAGTTATGATCACTAACTGTATATTTCCACACAATTTTACCCTTGCTTATCACTTCACTCAGTCCCCAATTTTTCCCACCTCACAATTGTTTTTCTTCTGATCACTGCCTTTGCCAATATATCCTTTTTTATCAGTCCTCCCTTCCCCTTCTATTATTCCTGTCTCATTTTACTTTCTTACAGAGTAAGATAGATTTCTATGTATAACTGAGTGTATATGTTTGAGTCAATTTTTCTGAATAAAGTAAAAGTTCTCTCTTTCCCCTCCCCTCCATTTCCACTTCCATTTATAATGGAGCAGTTTTTTATTACCTCTTATGACGAATTATTTACTCCATTCAATATCCCTCCTTTTTCCTGAGCAATTTTTATCACCCCTTTATTTTGATTTTTTAGAGTGTAATACCATCAATCAACTTACATCCATAGTTTCTGTCTAAATACTCCTGATTGTTCTGATGGTAATAGGTTTGTTGAGTTACAGATATTATTTTACAAAATACAACCATATTGAATTTTCTATGCTTTCTCTTTCTTTTCTTTTAACTTCCATTATGCTTCCTTTGAGTCTTAAATTTAGAGGTTAAAATATTTGCTTAGTTCTTTTTTTTAAATTAGGAATGCTTGAGAGTCCTCTTTTTCAGTAAATATCCATTTTTTCCCCTAAAACATTATGTCCAATTTTGCTGACTAGGTGATTCTTTGTTATAATCCTAACTCCTTTACTTTCTGATATATAATATTACGAGCTCTCTGTTTCTTTAAGGTGAAAGCTGCAAAATCCTGATAGTATTTCTACAGTATTGGAATTGCTTTTTTTTGACTACTTGCAATACTTTCTCCATGATCTATGAGCTCTGAAATTTGACTATAGTTTTCCTGGAACTTATCATTTAGAATCTCAGGCATTGATTGGTGAATTCTTCCAATTTTTAATTTGCCCTCTGGTTCTAAAACATCAGGGCAGTTGTTTTTTTTCATAATTTTTTGAGACTCATTGTCCAGGATTTTTTTGTTCATCAAAGCTTTCAGCAAGTCCCATAATTCTTATATTATCTTTCTTAGATTTATTGTCTTGGTCAGTTCTTTGTACAATAAGACATTTCACATTTACTTTCTTTTTTACTTCTTTGATTTTTTAAATTATATGGTGATTCTCATAGAGTCATTAATTTCCATTTGTTCAATTCTAATTTTTTAAGGAATTATTTCATTAAGGGAGCTTTTCTACATCCTTTTTCATTGGACCAATTTGTTTTTGTAAAGAGTGTTCTTGGTAAATGTGATTGTGTGTTTGTGTGTGTGTGTGTGTGTGTGTGTGTGTGTGTGTGTGTATTCCTATGCTGTTGGCTTTTTAGATGATACTCTTATATTACCCTCTTTCCCCAATTTTTCTTCTATTATTCTAGCTTTCTTTTAATTTTTTTCATTTTTTGTGGGACATTGGGGCTAAATGACTTGCCCAAGGTCACAAAGCTAATAAGTATTAAGTGTCTGAGATCTGATTTGAATCCAGTTCCTCCTGACTCTTTAAATCTTCTTAAAATTTTTCCAGGAATAGATTTTGGATCTGAGACCAAGTTACATTTTTCTCTGATACTTCAAATATGGCCATTTTGGCACTATTATCCTCTTCTAAATTTATAATTTGATTTTCCCTAACACCATAGTAACTTTCTTTTCTTTCCTTTTTTTTTTTTGGCAAGGCAATGGGGTTAAATGACTTTCCCAAAGTCACACAGCTAGGTAATTATTAAGTGTCTGAGACCACATTTGAACTCAGGTCCTCCTGATTTCAGGGCTGGTGCTCTATCCACTGTGCCACCTAGCTGCTCCCTAGTAACTTTATATAATCAAGCTCCATTTATGTATATTTTTTTTACTCATTTTTTTTCTATATTTGTGACTTGGTGTTTTTATGTGAAAGTTAGATTCTGGTCCTACACTTTAAAAAATTGTTGATTTAGGGCTCCAGATCTTACTACTGCTTTTCAGAATTTCAGAGTTACTACAGCTTCAGAGTTTAAATGCTTGCTTTTCTCCTGGGTGTGGGTTTCAGCTGTTGGCCTGCTCCAGGGATGGGACGCTGTTGATGGGTTGCTATGGAAACAGGGTCTCTCTGCAGGTAGACCCCCAGGGGTATGGTCTTGCAATAGACTAACAATTTGGAAGAACTTCATTACTGGTCAACAGTGGGGTCAAGGACTTGCTGGTGGCTTGTGAAGTCACCGGGTGGGACTTTATTTGGCTAACAGAATGTTTCTTTGCCTAGCGGTCTTTTGATCTGCCAAAGGATAGCATGGGAGGGTTGCTCAGTCCCTTGCCTTGAGACTGACGGCTGCTACTGCTATGACTGATACTCTTGGGTCTTACTCCCCTTTTTTCCCAGTGAAACAATGTTTCATGGCACTGCTAAGCTAGTTCCTAGACTAATTTTGAGTTTTCTAGTTGTTTGGAGGGGAATTTGGGAAGGCTTCAGAGGGTTTCTTCCTCAGTCTGCCATCTTGACATTGGAAGTTCCTATGTTTAATTTTTTTTGAAAAGTAGGATTCACTCCAGAAAGGGGTTTGGGGGCAGTTTGATCCAGAAATGATAAAAAGAATTCTATAAACCTATGTCAATGACATTTTAATAAGTAATTCTGTTGTGAATTTAAATGGCTTTAATCAATTCTGCCCTGTCAGCTGATTAATTCCCATTCGGGCCTTTTTTATATATATGAGCCCTCCAAGAGATTAAACGTGGAGAATTCTAAAGATTTTAGTTGGAATAAGAATGCTAGTGACTATTAGAGCAGAAACTAAACTCAAAATCCATGTCCTGTGTTTTTTTTTTCATTTTGGAACACTATTTTTCTGTCAAATATGCATATATGTAAGAATGTGCTTTTGCTCACTGTTATACAAATCTTGTTGAATCTTAATTTCTTAGTATTACATTTTAGCACATCCAGGAGGTGGGTGAGGAGGATTCTGGGGACCGTGCCATATGATCAGTTTCAGGAACTAAGGATGTTGAGTCTAAAGAAGGGAAAATTTAGAGTTAAATGACCTTTGAATAAGTATGGATAATTTTGTTTATCTTTTAGAAAGACAAAAGTTAGTACTTTCCATTTGTCTGCTGGGAGATTTTGTTTACAATATAGTTGTTTTTCAAGTATTTTGAAGAGTTTCTTGTGGAGAGGAATAAGCTTTGTTCTGTTTAGTCTAAAGAGCAGAATCAAGCAAAAGAGGAAATTGCAAAGAGACAGTTTTAGGTGTAATGGAAGCAAGGGTAGTGGTGAAACCATCTAAAAATGATAACTATCCCAAAAAAGAATGAATTTCCTTAAAAGTTACTAGGTGCTCTCTCATTGGAAGTCTTGTACCAGAGACTGGTGTCTGTAAAGGAGAGTCATATTCAGTTGTGAAGATGTTTCAGAAACCCTGTTCAATAGAATAACTCTTTGAAACTCAGTCTTATCTGCCTTTACTGTGAAGTGGTTCAATGGGAAAGATACTAAAATGAGCAAATGTTTTGAATAAATCTAGTCTCACCTCCATTTCCTAGAAGTCATGTTTGTTTTTTCAAGTTTTGCCTGTTTCACCTTGTATAGGAAATTTTAGTATTCTTCATTCCCCTGAAATTATCTTGTACTTATTTAATTTTTCTATTTTGTATTTGCCAATAGAATATAATCTCCTTGAAGGAGATTATATTTTCCTTCTTTTACTTTTCACAGACTCAGCCTTGCACAATGCCTTATATTCAGCAAGTGCCAAATACATGTCCCAGTGAACTGACCTACATTTAAATGAGCTTAGATTACTTTGTTTACTTTCTAGAAAGACAAAATCTAGGCCTTTCCAATTGGTCTACTAGGAGGCTTTGTTACCAAGAGCTAAGAGACCTTTACCTGTTGCCTGGAAAAGCAGGTTTATTTAAAACTTTAAATCCACAGACTTGATTTAGATGAGATGGAGGAAAATAGAGCAGAACAAAACATTGCAGCCATTTTCTCCCAGAAGCTTATTAATAAAGTCTAAACTGGCCAACTTCCATGACCTTCAGGTATCAGAAACTCAAATAGGAAGTTAACATTTCCATTGCCATAATGATTCTATAATAAAATCAGAGAAGAAACAATAAAACAGAAGGTCATGAGAAAAGCAATTTATACTATGTTAACAGCCTAATATTATATCACACTGCCTATTAAACATTAAAATGAAAATGAGATATAATTTGGAAAACATTTGGTATTAAATTACATTACTCTTCATTAATTAAATAGCCTTAGCACTGTCTAAGTACTAACTCATTCAGAGGGACAAAATTCCCCCAACTTTTCATTGCTACTAAAACATTATGCTGAACCCGGTTTCCCTTTTATTTCCTAGAATAATTGCCTTTTGAGATGGAAGATGAGATAACATCTGAGCTGGTGTGGTGTTGATCAGTACCTGAATTACTGAGTAATACAATTAGTAAATGGATTCCCATCAATTAATTGTTAGATGGGGGCAGGGTGGTTGGAAGATGGGATTGGGGGTAGGGGCAGTGTGATTTCTAGGATTCAGATATTTTTAAAAAGGCTTAACTTTTTTTTTACATCTGAAAAGCTACCAAGAATTTTTTTTAATAGTTTAGAGGGCAGAAGTACCTGAGTTCAAATTCAGTTTCAGACACTTTATAATTGCCTAGCTGTGTGACCTTGAGCAAGTCACTAAATCCCATTGCCTTAAATAAATAAAATTAAAAAATAGTTTAGAACTAATATCTCTATTAAGAGCAAAAGCATCAAGCTTAGGAAGGCAACCAACATTTTAAGTTGTTCATAGTCATGGGCATTTAGTGTAAACAAAAGTTTGGAAATGATATTATTTTGTTAGCAGAGAGAAGAGTATATGGGTAAAAGACTTCGGCTCATCCCTAAGTCTTTTTTACCCAGGTTAAACTGAATTTAAGTTAGCATTGTACATACATATTTTTGATAAACATATTTACAAATTAGTAATTTTTGGTATAAGGAATTAGGATTAAGAGAAAAATATAGATAAGAGATCATTTTTATAGTTTTCATCAGATTCTAAAGGGATTTTTTTTGCTTTGGTTTGGTTTTTCTTCCTCTGGATGGGGATAATATTATCCATAGCTGGTCTATTATGGTTGTCCTGGCTCTCTGATCTGAGAGGAGTTACTTCCATCAAAGATGATCATCTCACAATGTTATTAATGTGTGAATTGTTCTCTTGGTTCTACTCCCTTCACT
Source organism: Macrotis lagotis (assembly GCF_037893015.1). Taxonomy (NCBI): domain Eukaryota; kingdom Metazoa; phylum Chordata; class Mammalia; order Peramelemorphia; family Peramelidae; genus Macrotis; species Macrotis lagotis. Next base: position 580,903,608 of record NC_133666.1, read on the forward strand.
CAGCATCAGATCCTGTAACTCAATCCATACTTCTCTAGAATCCAACCGTTTATGATTTCTTATAGAACAATAATTTTCCATAGTATACATGTTTAACCATTCCCCAATTGATGGACATCCCTTCAGTTTCCAGTTCCTTGCCACTACGAAAAGAGTTGTGATGAATATTTTGGAACATGTAGAACTTTTCCCAGTTTTTTGTAATCTCTTCTAGATATAGACCTAGAATTGTAATTGCTGGGACAAGGGGTATGAACAGTTTCATTGATTTGGGGGCATAGTTCCACACTGAGATCTAGAATGGTTGGATCCATTCATAACTCCACCAGCAATGCATCAGTGTCCCTATCCTCCCACAACATCTCCAACATTGATCATTTTCCTTTGTCTCATCTTGGCTGATCTGATACTTCATTGCTTTAATTTGCATTTTTAATCAATAATGATTTGGAGCATTTATTCATATGATTACATATAATTCTAATTTCTTCATTTGAAAACTATCTATTCATATCCTTTGACCATTTATCAATCGGAGAAAGGGACAATTACTTTTTGCTTATATTTGTGTCCTCAGTAATTGGCATTGAACTTCATAAATAGGTGTTGATGGACTAACTTTAAGTGGATTAGTACTGACAATTTAAGATCATTTAATCAATAAACATTTATTACACCCCTACTGTGTGTCAAATACTGTGCTGTTCTGGATGACATTTTAGAAAAGAAACCTAAAGAATAATATTTTAAAATACTCAATAGTTCTGAAGAAATTTACTAAGCAATTGCTGATATTTTTTCCAATGGATACATCTTAGCAAATACTAGTTGAAGTCATTTTCGTCTGCACCTTCTCCTCTTCCAAATCTCTCAGATCTCTTCTGCTTAGATTGTTATAAACAGTTTTAAAATCTGTTATCATGCTGCCAGGATAAAGATTGATCCCACTAGTATAAAATTCTGCTGATTTAGACAGCATTAGGGAATGGAAGTTATTATGAATTCAAATTTCATATACTAAAAAGAATGCATATATTGTTCCCTTACAAAAAAGAAACTGTTTGAAAAATATCTGTATTTTGTTTATAAAATGAAACTTTATTAAAGGAGATAACTTTTTTTCATATTCAATTGGTTTTTGTTTTTTAATTATTTATTTTCAACCATATACACATGTATATTTTAAGTTACAAAATTTTCATCCACTTTCCCTTCCCACTCCCCTCTCCTCAGCAGCAAACAGACAGGTTAATACTGTATATACATATTTTGATAAACATGTTTACAAATTAGTAATTTTTGGTATGAGGAATTAGGATTAAGGGAGATACACAACAGATAATTTTTATAAAATGTTCATTTAATGGAGAAGGGTTGTTTGTGTGTGTGTGTGTTTTGGTTTGGATTTCAGACTCTAGTTGGGGATAGTATAGTCCACAGCCAGTCAAATACAGTTGTCCTAGCTCTCTGCACTGCTGAGAGGAGCTGCTTCCATTAAGGATTTTCATCTCACAATGTTGTTGTTGATGTGTACATTGTTCTCTTGGTTCTACTACCTACACTCAGTATCAGATCCCATAAGTCATTCCATGTTTTTCTAGCATCTGATCATTTATGGTTCCTTATATAACAATAGTATTCCGTAGTATTCTTGTACCATAACTGGGTTAGCCATTCCCCAATGGATATCCATCCCCTCAATTTCCAAATTTTTGCCACTACAAAACAAACTGCTATGAGAAAAGAATTACAAAAAGAGCTACTATCAATATTTTTTATAATTTCTTCTGGTTATAGATCTAGAATTGGAACTGCTGGGTCAAAGTGTATGAAGAATTTTTTTTGCTCTTTGGGCATAGATCCATATTGCTTTCCAGAAAGGTTGGATCTGTTCACAACTCCACTAGTAATGCATCAATGTCCCATTCCTCCCATAATCTCTCCAACACTGATCATTTCCCCTTTTTCTCATCTTGGCCAATCTAATAGGTATGAGATGATACCGTATTTCTGTTTTAATTTGAATTTCTCTAATCAATAATGATTTGAAGCGTTTTTTCACATGATTACATATCACTTTAATTTCTTCACTAGAAAACTGTTTATTCATATCCTTTGATGATTTATCAATTGGGGAATGACTTGTATTTCTTGGTTTATTAATTTATCTATGTTATCGCTCTTTATGTCTACATTCTGTACCCATTTGATCTTATTTTGGTAAAAGGTGTGAGATGTATATCTATGCCTAGTTTTTGCCATACTATTTTCCAGTTTTCCTAAAAATTTTTGTCAGATATTGAGTTTTTATCCCAGACACTGATGTCTTTGGGTTTCTCAAATGGTAAATTGTTGAAGTCATTTACTGCAGTTTCTTTTGAACCTCTCCTAATCCATTGATACATTACTCTATTTCCTAACCAGGAGCAAGCAATTTTGATAACTGCAGCATTATAGTATATAGTTTTAGATGTAGTTGAGCTAGGCTACCTTCCTTTACAGTTTTTTCCTTACCCTTTTGTTGCTCCAGATTAATGTAGTTACTATTTTTTCTAGCTCAGTATAATAGGAGGAGACACATCTTTTATACTCAGATCTGTAATTGCTGTAATTTTTGCATTCATGTTATCTCTTAAAGATACTCCCTCTCTTTCTTCTAATAATGCCATATTATCTTTCATCCTGACTTACATTCTTTACTGGTCAAACATCTTGATGATATCTTTGATGTCATGTCTTTGAATGTAAATCATCATGGGGAAGATACAGCCCTCTTATACCCAGCTTGCATCTCTCCTTTGCATTCTGGGTTACTTGAAATTTTGATTCTTTGGAAATGACGGTATTCTCTGGTTGACTGTGATGTAGTATCATGTGGTAGATATTGGTTTTGAAAAAAAGGGCTTTTCTGTTATGTACAGAGTATTTTATTATTATTGAAAATGCTGTGGGATTTCCCAAATGCAACCCACTCTGTTTTCTTATTTGACTCAGAACTTATTTTGTTGACAATATTCAATGACTGATTTTAATACTTTTTATGCAGAGACATACACATAACAATTAAACATAGTATTTTCTAGGTGCAGTTCTAGATTTTAGGAATACAATTACTGTAATGAAATAATCCCTGCTTACAATGACTTACATTCTAGTGAAAGACAAAATATATTTAGTTATGTTGAACAATATGTACAATACATGAAAATAGCAAACATATCCAAAGTAATTAAACATAAAGTAGTTTGAAGTAAATACAGCATCACCACACAGAAGATGATGCCTGAATTGTATCTCTAAAGAAAAGAGGGAATTTATGAAGTGAACGTTTGGAGGGAGTACATTCTAGGCACAAAGACTTGTGAATGTGGGAGAAGGACTGGATTGGAAATTATGGAAGGACTAAAATGAAAATTCTAGTCTAAAAAGAGAAAGGGGTACCATGTTGAATAGTATTAAAAGCTAAGTCATATCAAATCGAGGAAAAATAATAAATATTTATTAACTGCTTAATAAGTTCTAGACACTGTACTAAGTGCTGGAAATACAAAGAAAAATCAATAGTTCTTATTCTCAAGATGCTTACAGTCTAAAGGGTGAGGGGGGAGAAAATATGCAAGTAGCTGGGTACAAATAAAACATATACACTTGATAAATTGCTAATAATTCTAGAAGGAAGGCATTAATATTAAGTGGAGAATGGGTATAAGGTTTTTTGCAGAAGATTAGATTTTACTGGGGTCATAAAAGAAGTCATGTAATTCAGAAAAAGATGAGGAGGAAGAATTATAGACATGGTGGGATTGGGTAGGGAGGAGAGGTCAGCCACTGAAAATACCAGGAGTCTAGACATGGACTGTTACATGTTTCAAGACCACGGTAACATAGTATAGTAATTGTCAGAACCAGGACTCAAACCTTGTTCTTCTAGTGTTGTCAGTTTTGTTTCCACAGTGGCTTACTTTCTCTTCCACTTCCATAAGATCCTCAAGTCTATTCTTTCTGTTGGCCCAAGTCTATTAGAAGGATGAAATTTGTTAATATAATTTGAAATCCATGATCAAGTGCTCTCACTTGATTTGGGCTAGGTCCTTGGATTAGGAGACTCCTCACAAATCACTCTTTTTGGCTAGTGAATTTACCAATGTGTTCTAGGGATGCGACTTTAATGCTACTCCACTCATCCCCAATCTAGCATGAGAGTCAGGAAATTACAGATCAACATTTGTCATCAGTTTATCTGCTAAGATATATCCCATCTTCTTGTCATTCTCTATACTGGACAGCCAAACAAAAGCTGGCATTTTTCCACAGGACTATTACCTGGGGGCCATATCCAGGCCTCCTGATTCATATCTGGCCACTGGATCCAGATGACTCCAAAGGAGAGGGAGTAACATCAGTGAGACTCTGCACAGACTCCCTCACCCTCCCACTGAAATCCAATTCATTTGGATGTCATGGAGTCACCTCCCTAATGTCATGGACTTCATGACAATATTTACTCATACCTCTATTATATAACCTCGTTTTTTTCTAGTAGTTCAATTATTAGGCCCCCAAGTTTCTGATCACCTTGTCCTTCTCTTGTTCACAACTCTTTCAGTCTCCTACTGACCTCCTGAGAATGTCCCAGTTTCCTTTTCGGTTTCTTGATCTGGGAAGTATAGCCACATCAAGTACTCATATACAAACAGGCTTTCCCTGGAAGAGGGAAATCATCGTGATTTTAAGATTTATGGGGGGCGTCTAGGTGGCACATTGGATAAAGCACCGGCCCTGGAGTCAGTAGTACCTAGGTTCAAATCTCAGACACTTAATAATTACCTAGCTGTGCGGCCTTGGGCAAGCCACTTAACCCCATTTGCCTTGCAAAAAAAACCTAAAAAAAGATTTATGAAAACTGAAATCATCTATACACATATCCTTTCCCCCTTCCAAACCATAGATAGGTAAAAGTGATTCTTAACTGCTCTCATCTTCAATTGCCTCATATAAGAGTATAGGATTGAGAGTAGGGACTTGTTCTAGCTCATTATTTAAAAAAAAAAAACATCACAATGTTTCTTGTGCTACCCACCTCTCAGGGCTATTTTAAGTTTATAGTTTTTTAGAAATTTTAAAATCCTATAGAACCTTAAACTATTTTTATTATTATTGTAGTCATAAAGAGTCATATAAATATGAGCTATTATTGCTATAACAAAGGTCACTGGTTTCATTATTTTGGTTGCAGTAGTATAAGTTGCAGTGTACTTACATTTCACAGAAAAATCTCTCTGAATTCATATCCTAACCTGAGTCTCTAACTCAAACATACCCTCAGCTCTGTCTTGACAAGTGAACTATCTAAAAAATTACAATGTAGAGTTTGTAGGGAGGACAAGAATTTTCTCCTCTACTTTAAATAAAATGCATGCGTGACATAGTGAGAGGCAGAAATGCACTTTTCTGTTGCCTGTAGCTATAACCAATCTCTGCATTCATATTTAAAGTAGAAAAATGATCTTCCCCTAATGCAGCCTTCTGGGATTTAATGACCAGCAGTCCAGTGCTCATCTGTGCCAGGTAATTTGAAAGAAGGGTAGCACCTGGAGGACATGGTGTCAAATGAATGTTGCCCTCTTATCAACTTACATATTCCTCATGTCCAGTGAATGAATGCCTAATATTTCTGGATAGGATGTTTAATCACAAAATGTTATAGCTAAAATGGATCTTATTGAAATTGAATTGAAGTTGAGAGACAGGATTTCTTGGCTTTAACATGCCCTAGCTTTATGAACCATGAGTTGTAGTTTTGCATTAGCTGAAGAAGTTTTTAACACAGAGGTCCCTCAATCTTGATGGAATCACAGGTACAAACAATAAAATCCCCATCATCTGTTTGCTTGTCTGCCTGTCTGTCCATGTCATTCTCACAACATGAAAGAAATTCTGACTGGTATGGCTGGATATGTGAGGTGGGGAGTTGTGAGTGACTGGAGAATGGGGGAGTTTTGACTGGAAGACTGAGAGTACATAGGACCTCAGTTGCGGGGGAGGCAGGGTAAACCCACAGTGGCTCTTTGGGTTGGTCTAATTACAATTCCCCACTTCTAAGTTCCCACAAACCATTCTAAAGGGAGGACCTCCTTGTTTCTTTCCTTCTGTTTTCCTCTTCATGAGCCCTTTCCACAAACCCAAAGTGGCAGATGGGGGTAGGGGTTTGGTCAGGGATTACCACTCCAAGTTCTTTTTTGTTTTTCACCTCAAATCTTTGAAGGACTCCTCTGAAGCTATGTGAGAACCAATGGGGTGGGAAGCATCCATAGGTAATCACCACATGTGGATAAATTTTTAATGAACTTCAGAAAAATTCTATTCAACTGTATGTTGTATGCATGCTTTAATTAAACATTTTCTACTTTATTTTAAAATTAATTTTAAAAAATTTGACCTACACATAAATAGAGTTTTTTAGCTACTACTCTTCCCCACAAAGAGGGGATGGGCAGTCAGATAGATGTATAATGGTAATATGAATGTGGAGATGAAGCAAAGGGATTTAAAAGAGAATAAACATTTTTAAAAAGGGAGTAAGGAAGGGATAAGTAATGTTAAAGGCAATTATTTTTCACATGATACAGCCCTGGTTTTCAATACTGAGAATGATGATTATGATGATGATGATGATGATGTTTTTTCCTTCACTCTTGCAGAAACCAATGATATCAGGGAGGTGATACCATGACTGGATACATGAATTGGATTTGAGTGAGGGGGTGGGGGACTGGGCTAAATCGCCAGCCTCACTTTCTCCTCCAGAACCATGAGGGTCCAGGGCCAGATATGAATAGGAATGGCTGGAAATGGCCCTAGATATGAGGGTTATGATTAGTCCAGGGTCACACAGCTTATATCAAGTGTATGTAGTACAATTTGAACTCAATTTTTGCACAAGTTTGAAGGTTGCCCAAAATGTTCCTCACTGCTTCTCAAAATCATTACATTTCAAAGATTGTCCTGGGGGTACCATAAGGGATCCGTTTCTTACCTTGAGGAACATTACTTTATGTGTTTAAGTGCTGCAATTCTGTGATATAAAAGTAAGCCCCTTTAAGGCAAGGTCTATTGCATTTTATTTTTTCCTTTTTATGTCCAGAGCATGACATAGTGCAAGTAGGCATTTAAATAATTGATGAATGAATGAACAAATGAATGAAGGAATGCTTTGATATTTAACGAAAATATGTCTGGAGCATGATTCTCTTTCCCCTCCCCCACATACCTCCTACCTCAATCTTCATTTAAAATTTAGTGAACGAGAATCAACAAGTAAGAATATGAAAGAAAAAAGTTCTCTTTCCAAACAAAATCCTAAAATTTCAAGATATGAGATCTTTCTTCATAGGGAAATGATTGATCCTGGGAAGAAATTTTATATTTGAATGTGGATGTTGTTTTGAAAGGAAAACAAATGAGTGTAATTTGACCCTACCAGCCTCATGCCTATTCAGGTACCACAAATACTATATGAAACCATGAAAGAAGCCACATCAAGGAACTTGAGAACTTCAAGAAAATCACATTAGCCATATGTCACTTCTCTGTGGGTTCTTCCCTAGGAAAAGTAAACTTACTAGAACCTCAGCTAATTGTAAAAGTCATCAAAATAGAATAAGTCATCCCATGACATGGAATAGCAGAAATCCACAAGCCCTGAAAGCCCCTGAATTCCACAAATTTTCCTTCTGTTTTTTCTCTTTTGCAAAACTGTCATCGAATGTACAAAAACACATTGGTGGCTGTCTAAGTTGAATCATTTTGTTCCCTCAACAATTATATACTTAATTTTCATTTGTTTATGTTGGACTATAGTCTGGGTCAAAAGTGGCATGCATGGAGTTGTCTTTAAGCATTTGGCCCAAGTTCATTTTCAGGGCAACACTCTGATGTGGGAAGGTGGGGTGGTGCTAAGAGAGGCAACTCAGTAGCGGGAAATGATCAGTAATTAGGGGAAGAAGCAGATCTGTAACTAGGGTGGGGTAGCCTGGTATTTGCCTCCAGAGTAACAATGTTTAGGGAATTCTGAAAGAATATTCATGGGGCATGTTTCCTATTTTTGGCAGTCAAAACCCAGAGAAGCTTCCCTTAAGCTTCTCTCTTTGCCACTCTTCTTTTCCAGGTACAAAAATTTCTGGTAGCTATGGCTCTGAGGAAGATGAGTTAAATCCATCAATGAGTCATAAAAGCATAATAAAGAAGCACAGGTGATTTATAAGTGTTCATCAACTTGGAGAGAGACATATGAGAATTATTGAAAAACATATTAGAGTTAGTGAAATTGTTACTTGGACACTGATGAAATATGTTCACTAACAAAAGAAGTATAACATCACATGAGTGATGATGGTGATGATGATGATGATGATCTCCCTTTCATCTTTTTTGGTTGGATTATGATACAAAGACTCATTGGGACAGGTCTCTAATTCTATAGTTTTCAAATATAATAAACATATATAATAATATGAAATATATATTGTGTTTAATAGTATAACCCTGATGTCACTTTAAACACAGTAAAATATAAAATACACAAACCTCTGAAATTTCTAAACTGTTCAAATTTACAAATCTGCAGTTTACTTTCCTTATACTCTACAGACTTTTGCACAGGTAGACAAAATCATGAGGGTATAACTTCTTCCACTATAGGTTCATTGAAAACATTCTTGGTAAAATTCTTGAAATAGATAGGAAAGTCAACAGGGATGATGATGGAACTTCATTCTGTTTCCACATAATTTTGATCTTTCTGTTTACATCTCCCTATGATGGATGCTTTGATGTAGTTTTAGGATTACAAATGTTGGGAGTGGCAACAACTATTCAACATATTGTTCATGATGTTTTGTTTTGTATTGTTTTTGCAAGGCAGTGGGGTAAATTGAATTGCTGAAGATCACACAGCTAAGTAATTATTATGGTCTGAGACCAGATTTGAACTCAAGTCTTCCTGACTCCAGGGCCATTGCTCTCTCCACTGTACCACCTAGCTGCCCCCATGGTGTTTTTTGAATCACCATAATTCCCTGGTAATTGTGGCAAATTCTTTGCTCTTTAATTTTGTTCAATAATATCTAGTATGCTTTGTTGGGACAGCTAGGCAATGCAGTGGATAGAGTGCCCAGCCTGAAGTCAGAGAGATTCATCTTCCCCAGTTCAAATCAGGTCTCACACAATTAATAATTGAGTGACCCTGAGCAAGTCACTTAATGCTGTTTTGCTTTAGTTTTCTCATCCGTAAAATAAGTTGAATAATAGAATGGTAAGTTATTCCAATATCTTTGCCAAGAAAAACTCAAATGGGGTCATGAAGAGTTGGACATAACTGAAAAAATGGCTGAACCAACTAGTTTGTTGGTTAAGTTCTGCAGAATATTTTAAAGTCTATTTTTGCTCTTTGATCATTTACTATCTGTATGTGCCTGAAAAATAGTAAGTTCTGATAGTTAATTTACACCACCACATAATATCTTACTGGATATGGTACGGATAATAAACTTTGGCAGACTAAAATGATATCCCTATCATTTCCATAAATACTTATTCTTATGACCTCATTGTCTTCCATTATTATTGTTGTGGTCAGTGTTATTGTTCTGGTTGTGGTTATTGTATTGTGAATAGTATTATTTTCTTCTCCTTGGTTTTGATGCAGTTCAGATAGAAATAGTCTGGGACTAGTTGCTATCCTAATATTTTATGTTTAGCATATTTAAAAAACTGATACACAAGTGGATAAAATAGTTGCTTTTATAATTGGATACAATTTGGGAGACTTAAGCTCTTCTTGTGTAGACTTACTGAAGGCATTTTTAGGACAACTCAAGTATCACTTTAGATAATATTTTATTTCATGTCCACTTGCTTTATTTCTTTTCATTGATGTCTCTTGACAACTTTTCATTTCATATCAATTTGTCTTAACAAACATTCAATGTGGTTTTACCTGCTAAAAATGGTACTTTAAAATTTTTGTGGGCCATTGTTATATCTGGGTGATGGCAAAAATTCTGTCTGTCATTTAGCATGAACACAGATTATATGTTGAGATATCGAGGATATTTTGGATTTTATTTTTAGGGAATTGTCTATTAGTTTATGATGGACAATGAGATTTCAACATATAATTCTGACCATTTGATTGAGTCCCCTGTAGATGCTAAATTTGTGCCATCTTTAATAATATGCCATTTTGCAAAGAAGACCAGTGATATCATAGGATGAAGTCTTGACTTGTGCCTGAATTGGAGAGCCATCAAAGTCCGGTGACAAGACAAAAGTCAGGACAACTAGCAATGACCTGAGATAGAGTGAATGACCACAGAGTCTTCAAGATCTGACCAAGCTCCAAGGGTCTGCTTCAAGCACCTTCATGGTCATTGGAATGAATTGTTCTCATCTATCCATTCCATTGAGGGAAATCTTTACGTGCTTGGGATAGATATCCCTCTAATTCACCGATGGATTTGAGGCTTGTTGGTTACCCTTAATGTGGTTTATACTGGGTTCTGGCTTCAGTGCACACTACCAGTTTCTTAGGACCATTTAGGACCACTTAGGACCATTAAATAAGATGATTGCTATAGCTGCTGACATGTCCTTGCCACATTTCCTTTGAAGGTTAAGTTCAGGCTCTTTAAGGATGTCCTTTCAGTAGTTTTGTTTTTAACAATGATCTGATTTTGTTTTATATTAAAATGAACAACTCCATTTTTGTAAACAAATCTTTTAAACTAAGCTATTTATTCAATGATTCTTAGTTTTGAGTTTTCTTGCATATTACCCATATAGGGCCTAGTAGTTCTTAAGTGTTCCTTAGACATATCTGGTGGTAAAGCAGTCTCAGTCATGTACGTATTAATATCACTATGTTGGTAGATTCTTCACGATGATAATAATGATGCTGACATCATGACTGTCAATAACATCATTATCATCATCATCATCATCATCATATGCAAAAATATGATTTTATTGATCTGAGAAAGTCCTAGTATCAAAATATCCTCCAGCAAAATTGTTAGAGGCTCATAATTTTTAGAGGATAGTCAATTAACAGCTAAAAGTGAAGCACAAGTAATTATATTTTATGATACTCTCCAGTTCACCTAGAGAATGGTACTAGAGATAAGATAATTATAAAAGTTTAAGGACATTAATATAATCTTGCCCTGGGCTTATTTGCTTTACAATAAGCAAGAGATAGGCTCAAGGGAAAAGATATTTATTGAGCATTAGACATTGCTATAGCCGCTCCTGAAGGAGGAAACAAACTTCTTTTGGCCCCAGCAGAAGCAGGAAGATAATCTTTATAATTCAAATAATAGCTTTTTGATGAGACAAGTGACCCCTAACCTAAAAGGAATAGTGAGTCCCAATGAGGGTGAATTCTAGAGAATTCTTAAGAAGAAAAATAAGTACTAAGATTCAGTGTACAATTTAACCATGAGTCTAGTTGCAGAGACAATGCTCTCGAGAAAATCACTCCATCTGCCTAGATAGAGACAAGTGGTAGGAGACCATATATTTATCCTCACTCCCAAATCAAGTGCATTTATATATTTTGGGGTTCTTTTCATGGAACTTCATTCCAGTATTTAGAAAACTCATTGATAAAGGTTACTGTAGCTAATTCTATTTGTTTTGTTTCTGCTCACTGTTGAAATATTTTTGCTGTATATAAGATACATCCAGTCTTGGGTTTTCTTTAATGTTAGGAATTCCTGGTATAGAAATTCCCTCCATCAGTGCAGATCACCAACTCACCTGGAAATTTCTTTTGTGCATGGAGAGGTTAAATGAGTATTGACAGTTGTCACAGACCTAATTTCTGAGTTAAGATTTGAACTCAGGTCTTGGAACTTTTACTGCCTTTCTCATGTGAGGCAATTTTTGATATTATTGACTGATGTGCTAAATCTTATTCCTGTAAAACTTTTTATTTTATAAATGAGAAAACAGAGGCTCTGAGAACAAAAATGATTTGCTTAAGGTAACACAGATAGTAATTCTATAGCAGGGCAGTTATCCAAATCCAGATAATATTCAAATCCTGCTTCTTCTACTACCCTACAATGTTATTCTAAAATGAGAAAGTAGAACCAAATAATCTTTAAGTTCCCTTTGAGATTTAAATCCCATGATCCTATTTCATTTCAATGTAACTATGAAAAGGAGTAAATTTATGATTGAATGGCCTTGATGTCAACAGACTGTAAGTATTCCTTTGAACATGCCAACCAGCCCCAGGCTGGATCTCCACAACAGAATATGAAGTAGTAATCTCACAATTATTCTGTTAATTTGATGGATGTAGATGGCTCAACTGGACAATTAATATTTTTATCAAACAGATTCACTTTGCTCCAGTAAATTGAGAGATTGAAGGACTATATTTTGTGCATTGTTTTCTGACAATAATGTCATACAGAATAATGGGCAGCAACAAAGAGTCTAAAGAAGTAGATCATTCCAACAACCCCAGAAGTTCCATGTTCTTTACCCCAGAAATTACTTTTTATTTAATCTGTATATATTTTGTTGTCTGCCTCAAGGAAATGAACCAAAAAAATCAGTAAATCCCTGATATCTAATCTAATTCTTGGTTCATATTTGATGCTCAAGCAATGTTTGTTGAAATAAGTTGGATTGAACAGGATTTAATAAGATTGGATTGAAGAGAAATTGAAATAATTATACCTCATAAAACTCTCCAAAATAATTTCAGTTCTGGGTATCACATTTGAGGGAGCATTCAGAGGAGGGTTAGCTAGGTGGTACAGTAGACAAGGCACTGATCCTTCAGTCAGTAAGACCTGTGTTCAAAGAAGAACTTAGACACTTACTAGCTATGTGATCCTGGTCAAGTTATTTAGCCTCTATCTCAATTTTCTAGTCTGTAAAGTAAGGGTAACGACGACATCTATTCTCAGGGTTGTGTAGATAAAATGAGATCTTTATATTCTTTGCAAACATTACAACACTATAAAATACAAGCTGTTATATTTATGGTGAAGAACAAATGATTTAGAGAGAATATGACAAGGTTGTTGAAGTGCTTTAATGACTTACATGGAACAGGAATTAAGCCCTTGTTCCTTGTCTCTAGAGGCCAGAACCAGAAACAGTAAATTTAAGTGGTGGAGAGGAAAATTTACTTTGATATAAAGGAAGCTTCCCTAATAATTAGTATTATCCCAAAGAAGAAAGTACTGCCTCAGAAGGCAATGGTTTCTCTTCATTAGATTTGTCCAAGGAAAACCTCGATGACTTAATTTGGGGGATGCTATAGAGATGATGGGTGTTTACGTCATGAATTAGTCTAAATGAATGCTGTGATCTCTTTTGAATTTCAAATTCTATAATTCTGTGGCTCTTTGAGATAGCATTATTAGTTGATTTTTATACCTCAGAATTTCATGTAAATATTATCTCTTTGTGATGTTGAAGATGTACAGGAAGCTCCTGTTTATATAAAGTGGTTAGGAAATGGAGAATTTTAGCTATTCAAAAGGTTAGTTTGAATCAAATATACTGTTTAGCAGTCATATTGAAAATTGTACATGTATTATTAATTCCCCAATAATCAGTATACAACAATATATATCCAATACAAAACTATTCTGAGTAAAATGTAATGATTCTTTCACCAAAAAACACTTCAAAATCTTGTTTACTTCAGGTCATTCTTGTGAACTTTAAAAATCATTCTATAATTCAGCTCAATAAATATTAAGAGAGTGAATATTAAGCATCTAAATTATTCATTTGGATAACATATTAGTAATAGGTAATATTTATATGTACATTCCAACTTAATTCAATTCCACCAAACCAACATTTATTATCTTTACTATGTATAAGACAGTAGGTTAGTCAATAGAGATTTGGCAAACTCAATTTGTATCCTAAAGAAGGTGACAGTCTAATAGGGAAGATACAATATAAAAAAAACAAACAAGCATGATATGACATAGAATGTGATGAAGAGAAAGGAAGGATCTATATAAAATATCATAAGAAAATCTCAGAAGGGAAGCTTTACAAAGTAACTTCATTCATAACTTTATAACTACATGTTCTAGACTTAAAATCAGGAAGGCCATAGTTCAAATATCGCCTCAGAATTATTAGTTGTGTGATAAATATGAGGCACTTAACTTCCTTCTTCCTCAGTTTCCTTAATAGTAAAATAGAGATAATAATAATATTAATCCTCTCAAGGATGACGTGTGGATCAAACAAGATAATATTTGTGAAGTTCTTAGCATTATTTGTGCCTCATAGTAGATGCTTAATAAAGAAAGAAAAAATGTTTCTTTTTTCCTTCATTTTTTCATACTTTCATTTGTTCATTCTTTTGTTTGTTCCTTCCATCACAAAAAATCTATGAGATGAGTAGAATAAATATTATGATTTCCATTTTATAGATTAAGCAACTGAGATTCATAGAAGGTGACTAACTTATGGAAATGTAATGGGAGGACAAAAGATTCCAACGCAAATGTTTTTTTCTCTGATTTCAAATTAAGTGATCTTTCTATTTATACCACACTGTCAATTTAGAGGTCTATACTATTTAATTGCTGAAAATAACTCAGATGCCATTGATCTTAACATATGGACAATTTAAGGGAGAGGATAGAAAATAGTTTTACATGCTAAATATTTGAATGAATAACACCAATATTCTCCCCATGATGATGACTGACTTCATATCACAAGACACTATATTCTCTACAGAAACAAAGTTCAGAATGACTCATGAGGACAAACGGAGTCATGCACTGTGAACATGAACAGTCTACAATACAAAGCAAAAAATTGTACAGAAGGACTACTCTAAGGAATAGCCCTGAATAAGTTTATGCCTGATCAATAAGATGAGCCAGTTGACTACATGGTGAGAGCAAAAGATAAACAAAGCACTCACACACAGTCTCTGTGGTAACATCTATGTGATATCAAAAGAATACAGTTACAGCACAGTGACCTTCAAGTCAAATTCATGATAGGGCACAGTAGAGAGTTATATAAGAATTCTAGGCATGGAAAGATCACTACCTTTATTATTGTTAATGAGATAATCATAATATTGGAATGATGAGAACTATCCCATATATGTTAGAGTGCTTTTTGATACATGCTATCTATTCTTGAGTTCCAATCTGGTCTCAGGAACTTGATTGCTGTATCCCCCTGGTCATGTCACCTATTACCTTTACTTGTCTCAATTCCCCATCTGTAAAATGACCTGGAAAAGGAATGTGTACAGTATTTTGCCAAGTATCTTTGCCAAGAAAACTCCATATGGGGTCAAGAAGAGTCAGATATGATTGAAGCAACTGACAACAAACAATTCTCATTTAATCTTCAGATTATGGATGGAATTCCATGGTATAGGAAACTCAGGGTTAAGGGTTAGAAGAAAACTGATTTTTATTTTTAATTATTGTAGATACAATATTGACACTCAAAATTCAATTGAATATTAATTTAAGAAAAAGACATGTAGTGATGTTTCTTTAACCCAAAATTCAACAGTGAGGATTATGTGGTGATTTTGTAATGCCCCATTCTAATAAAGGTTGTCACATTGTGAGGCCAGGCATATTGACATTACAGAGCACACATTCATGCCTGCTGTTTTCATTTTGGTAAATGTGTTGTGAATCTCATTACTGAATCTCACTAACACTGTAGGTATTTCCCCTGAAATCCTATGAGGATACATTTATCTTATTGCTGAGAAAATGCATATAAATGACTGAGCCAGTTTAGTGGTCTTTGCCAAAAATAGCTTGTCCTTTTGACTCACCCAGTCTGCCAGTAAATGCTATTTTTTTCTCTCCACAGATAGGCTAAATCTAGTAACGGCACATACAGTACATTTGACATGAGATGCAATGTATCACTACTTTGGGTTTGGGAAAACTTGCCTTCAGGCACATCATAGGATGCAAATTTTAGTGCTCAAAAAGTCTGGATATAAATTAACTCATGTTATGTGTTTTATCAAATGTAATTAAAAAATTGAGGAAGTGAATGGTTAAGTCACTGGATCTGAATTTGCACCCTAAGTTCTCCACTTAGTCAACTGGGTGAACTTTTAACTTTTCTGAATGTTTCTGCATCTGAAAAATGAGGAGAATATAGTTTTTATTTAAATAATAGCTAGCTGATATACACATGTACACATATAGATGTATATAATACACACATGCATATACATACATATAAAGATACAAACCTACACACATACATACATATATTTATAAATATGAAATGATGATGATGATATTTGTCCTTCATGACCATGACTTTAGGTGATGCCATGATAAGCACATGAATTGGATTTGAGTGGGGGTGGGGGAACAGTTCTAAGTCACCAGCCTCACTTTATTCTCCAAAGCCATATATAAAATTACATATATGTATATGTAATAGCTAGCATTTATATAATGCTTTAAAGATTGCAAAACACTTTAAATATATTATCTCATTTGAGTCTTGGAGGTGAGAGCTAATTTTTTATCCACATTTTACAGATGCGGAAACTAGGGATGAGAGAGGTTAAATGATTTGCAGAAGATCATACAACTAATAAATATATGAAAGAGTATTAGAACTCAGGTCTTCTCAACCCCAGCACCAATAGCTCATCCACTGAGCCACTCAATTCATCCAGGTTTTTCTCCTGTACTTTTATGATTTTCAGGAACTCTTCATCCTATAAAGTGACCTCAGCTCTGAATCGTACACTTCTGTACCCTTCCCCTTGAGACCTTCCCTCCCTCTAATTGGAAAGAGTGGAGGATGGACATTAGTTAGTGAATCCCTCCCACATGCTCCATCATTTAAGCAGAACTTTCAGGACAGTCATTTCATTCTCCCCCCTTTTCCCCTTTCCCCCTCCTAGTTTTCTTGGATTTCTTGATCTCCAAAAACATGATTCTCTAGATAAAAGCTACCCTGAAACTTAGGCCTCTTTAGCTCCTTTCCATCTCCAGCTGCAGGACTTCATCATGCCTCCTGGCTAAGTGCCCTCCTTATTTCTTTCATTTCTTTATTTCTCAATTATATATAAAGACAATTTTAACCTTCCTTTTAAAAAATTTGAGTTCCAAAATCTCATCCTATCTTGATCTTCTCTCCCATCCTTGAGAAGGCATGCAATTTGATATGGGTTATAAAGTGCAATCATGCAAAACATAAATACCCTCCTCTTTTCAACTTCTTTTTTACATGTTGTCTCCTTCATTAGACCATGAACTCCTTGAGATCAGGGAGTAGATTATGCTTTACTTTGTAGTAGTACCTAATAGGCACATAGGAGGTACCTAATAAATGCTTATCGATTTTGTGTATCTTATGTCTTATTTTGTATCTCCAGCATCTAGCACAGTGTGTCTAGCACATAATAGGCCTCTACTAAATAATTATTGGGCCTTACTCTATGCATCTTGTCTCACTTTGTATCTCCAGCATCTGGCACATTACCTGATACATTGTAGATACCTAATAAAGGCTTATTGATTCTGAATCTGTATCTTATGTCTTCTCTTAGCATATGCCTAGAATATAATAGGTGCCTAATAAACGCTTATTGATTCTTAATGATATAGCTGCATTATTGAGTTCCTTAAGGTTTGCAAAGCACTTAGCATAGTTGATAATTTTTTGAAGTTCACAGCAACTCTGTGTGGCAGATGCAACAATTATTAGCATAGCGACTGAACAGATGAGGAATCTAAGACTCAGACAGTTGAAGTGACTACTCCAATGTTATCCAGTTACTAAGTATGAGAGATAGAATTTAAGCCCTTATTCCTTATTTCAAGATCAGGACCCTAGCTTGGATACATCCTTGCTCTCCTTACATAGCAGGGAGGTCAGATAAAATAATGCATTTAAAGTATATTTTGTCACTATAATGTGATATCTAAGAATATGACCTACCAGGTGACTAGTCTGAAGTCACAGTTATTGGCAGCGGTGCGTCTAAAACTGAGGAGTACTAGCTCCTAGAAAGCACTTACAAAGGTACTTCATTCACCCACAAATTGCTGCTACCTCAGACAGAATGTTTCACTGACTTCTGGTCTCTCTAAGGTTCTAGACTCTCTAAGATTCTATACTAAAAAGAAGGTGAAGAGAGGAATGATGTTCAATTTGTCCAGCTATTTACATAGATCCAGTAGGCTACTTTACAACTAATTATTTAATTAATTCATTTATTCATTTGTTCAACATTTATTCAGCATTGATTGCACAAAATACTAGTCCAGATGCTGAGGAAGATTGTCTTAGATGACATTGTTTAGATGACATTACTATAATACAAAATAGAATTCATCAAGTACATTGAAATAAATATAAGCAAAATAAAAGTAAAAAAAGCGGGCATTACTGCATGAGAGGGACAAATCCAAACAAAGGATTAAAATTGTTCTTCTGAGAGGAATAGCAGTTCTGCTTGGAGTGACAGGTCAGGGGAAAAATGTCATGGAGGAGGTGGCAATTAAGTTGGGGGTTGAAATATAGATTGTTTCTGTACATGAAGAGCATATCCAAAAAATACTTTATACAATAGCAATAGTATTGTAAAAAATGAACTTCAAAGACTCAATTCTGATCAATGTAACAACCATCCATGATTCTAGAGGACTGAGAGCTGTCACTTAGCAGAGAGATAATGAACTAAGCCTGGAGAATGTGAGAATTTGTTTTACTTGACTATGTATTTTTATAACAAGACCTTAGGGAAGATGATGATATGCTTCTTGACTGAAAAATATAAAATTCAATTTAAAAAGCCTTAAAAAACATGGAAATAGAAGTTGAGATGCATATAGACAGTAAGATGAATCAGGATTCATATAAGTGGAGGGCTGAGTAGTACAGCATAGATGGATTGCATCTTTCAGAATGGGAAATAAGTAATGTGGGATAAAGAGCAACACTAAGTTGGGACCAAGCTAAGTAGAGAGTAAATCCCTTGAGGGCAAAGGTTACGAATTTTTTTTTGCAAGGCAATGGGGTTAAGTGGCTTGCCCAAGACACACAGATAAGTAATTATCCACCTAGCCACCCCATGAATTTCTTTTTAATGATAGTATCTTGCCCATGGGATAAGAAGAAACTAGAGGCTGAGAAACTAGATAGGAGATTTTTTCAGTGGTCTCTGTCAGAAGTAATAAGTGCCTAAATGAATTAAGGTAGGAAAAATAGAAATGAAAAGGAAAAGTCAGATGTAAATGGAATTGTGTAGATACAATTGTAACAATTTAGATTCAGGGGAATAGGGCTGAAGGAAGGTTATTTATATGGTTGGCTATTTACATGGTTACATGATAGACTGAAGAAGGAAAAGTAGTTCAAATATAAACATGTTGAATTTGAGATGCTAAAATGATATCCTGATATTATATATATATATATATATATGTATATATATATATATGTGTGTGTATGTGTGTGTGTGTATACATATATATATATATATATATATATATATTAGATAAAAACATAAATATATAGCCATGGAGCAAGAACAGAATTCTGTATTTGTACAAGTTATTAGCATCAATCAATCAAAAGGTATTTATGAAGTACCATGGGCAAGGTACTGGAACATTAAATAATAATTGCCCTCAAGGTGCTTACATTTTAATAGAAGAGAAGCCAGGTACATAAATAAATAAATACAAGATTAATACAAAGTAAAATTTTTGATGGGATACACTAGTAGCTCTGTGGATTGGGAAAACCTCAAGTATGAAATGATAGATACTGAATTTTGAAATAAATTGGGAATTCTAAGACCATAAACAGAAAGTTCATTTGTTGTGAAAATACTTGAAGAAGTTATGAAAATACCTACTTCAGAAAACAAAGATGTAGCAAAATTTATGCAGAACTGAACAAGATCTTCCAAAATAATCCAATCTCTATATTGGTTATGAATTGTTTCTGTTGTCCTTAGTAATTAAAGAAGAACATGATATTAAATGAATGATGGCATTGCTTGTACATCTTGTTTTCTGTAGAGAAGGGAATGTTGTCAAAAAATGTTCTCATTCATGGCTTTTCCCAGAACCATTTCACTCCATGGCCAATTTTAATAGGGAACAGGACTTCTGGGGAAAATCTTACTCTTAGAATCCTTGGCCTTATGGATATGGTTCCCTCCTATAACAGTGAGTGGCCATGGTACTCCAGTAAAGCTAGACAAAAGCATCAGTTTGTGATTTTCTGGTAATAAATTGATGACAGCATTGTATAACTAACCCTTCTCTTGATGGTGTGATCATCAGCACAGTATATTTACAATTTTTGACAATGTGGTCTATTGATATTCTGTTAGAAAGGTGAAGTCATTCTACTTAGTTCTGCAACAATTTCCTTGCCAGAACCCAGAAGCTGCCCAGATATGCAAAGATGGGAGATATTTAAAAATATGTTGTTGAAATGATTCATTAGACAAAAAAGGCCAGTGGTTTGAAAAGTACTCAAAAACTGATTGGTTATATATTAGAAATATTTCTTTCCTAACCAAATCAACAAATATTTATTGTCTAATATGTGACAGACACTGAATTAGATATTAGGGACATAAATTAATGGCTCACGGTCATCAAAGAGGCTTGCCCAAGGCCACACGGTGAGGTAATTATTGTCTGAGGTTGGATTTGAACCCAGGTACTCCTGACTCCAAGGCTGGTGCTCTATCCACTGTGCCACCTGGCCGCCTCTAAAATGAATATAATCTTAGAGGAACATCACTAGCTTTAAGAGAATCTGAAAAAAAAACTTCTGGCAAAAGGTGGACCTTGACCTGTCCCTTGAAGGAAGCTAGAGAAACTAGTAAGCAGATATAAGGTGAAAAAAAAAACAGTTCAGGAGACACACTGCAAATCTGCAGTCAGAAGATGGGATTATCTTGTGCAAGGAACAGTAAGGAGCTCAGTGTCACTGGATCAGAGAGTATATGATGGGGATTATGGTGTAAAAAGGTTGCAAAAGTAGGAGGAAAACAGGTTAGGAAGGGCTTGGAATGCCACCAAGAGGATTTTATGTTTGATGTAAGAGGTGATAGGAATCACTGAAGCTTATTGACATGGTCAAACTTGTCCTTTAGGAAGATCACTTTGATAACTGATCTGATCCTGGTCTGAAGTGGGGAGACTTTGAGGCAGAAATGCTGATCAGAAGGCCAATGCATTGGTCCAGTGGTGAGGTGAGAGAACCTTACACTAAGGTGGTAATAGTTCCAAAGAAAAGGGGGCCAGAAAGTAAAGATAGTGTGAAGGCAGTAAAGAAAATAGGACATGTCAAGTGATTGAATATAGGGCATGAAAGAGAGTGAATAATCAAGGTTGGTATTTAGGTTGAAAACTTGATTTCAATGAGAATGCTATTTCCTTCAGAGTGATAGGAAAGTTAAGAGGGGAGACTTGGGGAAGAAAGATAATGATTTCATTTATGCACATGTGAATTTGAGATGTCTATAGGATATCCTATTGGAAAATGACCAAGAAGCCATTAGAAATGAATGACTGGAAAGATTAGGAAAGAACAAATCTTAGCATCATAAGAATGGAAATGATACCTGATTCAATGATAATTGATGAGATCACCAAGTAAAATAATAAAGGGGGAGAATAGAATTAGGGCCAGAATGGAACCATAGGGGATACTGACAGATAAAAAACATGGTCTGGATAAAGATCCTGCAAAAGAAATTGAGGAGTGTTCAAACAGGATGAGAAGCAGAGTGGTGTCCCAAAAAAACTAGAAAAAATATCAGAAAAAGAGGGTGGCTAGGTGGCACAGTGGATAGAGTACCAGCCCTGGAGTCAGGAGTACCTGAGTTCAAATCCAGCCTCAGACACTTAATAATTACCTAGCTGTGTGGCCTTGGGCAAGTCACTTAACCCTATTGCCTTGCAAAAACCTAAAAATAAAAATAAAAATGGGATTAATAGTGTCAAAGGCTACAGAGAGGTCAAGAAGATGAGGATTGAGAAAGCCCATCAAATTTGGAAACTAAGAAATTGCTAGTTAAATTCCAGAGAGTGGAGAGAGAGAGAGAGAGAGAGAGAGAGAGAGAGAGAGAGAGAGAGAGAGAGAGAGAGAGAAGAAACATAGTGAATATCTAATGATTATAACAGTCATCTCAAGGAGTTTCATCATGAATAAAAAAAGAAACAAGCCAGAGGGTCACTCAGCATGTGTGGATCCAGTGGATTTTTAATTTTTTTTAATGTTAGGGACTTGGTAGAACTTATAGGCAGTAGGGAGTTGATAGGGATAACTAGGTGGCACAAAGGCTAGAGCACTGGACCTGGAGACAAGAAAACCCATCTTCCTGAGTTCAAATCCAACCTCAAAAATGTAACAGCTGTGCAACCCTAGGTGATTCCCTTAACCAAGCTTTGCCTCAGTTTCTTCATTTATAAAATGAGATGAAGAAGGAAGTGGCAAACTAGTCTAGTATCTTTGACAAGAAAACCCCAAATAGGGTCACTAAGAGCTGACAACTGAACAACAGCAATAAAAGAGAACCAATTAAAAAATAATTACATTAACTACTATTTATGTAGCCCCTACTATGTACAGACTGTGGAATTGATTGTGCAGAATGGGAAACACTGGTACAGGACCACCCAGCATGCTATTCCCTATCAGAAAGATTGCTAAGCTCTATAAGAAAGGCAGAATGGATGCAGTTCAAAAGAAACATGTGATATGTAAGTTGAGAATAACCCCTTCGGGTGTTCACATAGACTATTTGTGTTTGACATTTGTGTAAGACATTCCAAGCTCATGTTATTCTGATCAGTCACAGTCAGACTCACTGTAACTCATCTTTTAACATAGTGATGCCATTTTGGTCTTTGATAATGAAGACAAGAATCAATTGACTAACCAGTCTCTGTCCTAAATATTTTTGAAATATTAACTCATTTGAGCCTCACAGAAGTTTTTGGAGGTAAATGCTACTATTACCTCCATTTTACAGTGGATAAAACTGAGATAAGCAAAGATTAAGTGATTTTCCCAGGATCCCATAGTTAGTAAGTATCTGAGACTGAGATAAGGACTCAAGTTATCCTGACTCTAGGCTCAGGGCTCTATCACTTAGCATCCAATTGATGGGGAGAGAATAAAGATAAATAGTTGATAAAATGAGGAAAAACAAAAAACAAAGAAGATGATCTCCCAGAGAAGATGGAATAGGATGGCATGCAGAAGGGTTTGCCTAAGTGGGATTGCTTCTTAATATGAGATCGGCTGGAAGAGAAGATTTTGGGTAGAAATCATGAATGATGAGGAAGAGAAGGTCATAAGAGGGAATTCCTTAAATATGGCTTCAAATGCTTTAGTGAAATATAAGAAAATAGCAAAAAAGAGCATAAGTAGGAGGGGACCTTCATAGATCATTGTCATGGAAGCCAATGGTGTCAACAATGTCAAACAGTGACTTCTAGTCCAAATCTGAGGATAAAAGTTAGGTGGCAATGTAATAAAAGTTCTTGTTTTATGCTGTAACAGAAATGAGTGAGAAGAGACTTTAACAGGTCATTGCCATGGAAGTAAAAGGAAGAGAGTGATTCAGGATTGTGTCAACAGTGTCCAACACTACAGAGAAGACCGAAGAGAAAGGTCATTGGAGGTTGTGTTCAAGAAAGAGTCATTTTTCACATTAACAAAAGCATTGTGAGATGATCAACCCTGTTGGATTTTAGCTGCTCTTAGTAGTTCAGAGAGCTAGGACAACCCTATTAGACCGACTATGGACAATGCAATCTCCATCCAGAAGAAGAAAAACAAAACCAAAAAAAAAAATCTTCAGAATCTGATGAACCTACCCTCACTTTTAAAAAAAATTATCTCATATATTTCTTTCCCTTAATCCTAATCCCTCATTTCAAAAATAATTAATCTCTAAAGATGTTTAATGCAAATGTATGTACAATATTAATCTAACTGTTCACTGCTGAGGGGAAGGGAGGGTGGAAGGAAATTTTGTAACTTAAATATATATATACATATGCATATAGATGAATGTTGAAAGACTTTCATAACATGCATTTGTAAAAATAAAATATCAATTTTAAAATGAAACATTTTTTATCTTAAAATGCTGATTTTCGGTACATTGGTGGGAACAAAAGTCAAATGACAATGGAAGAAGAGTCCTTGTGGTATACCACAGCAGCACAAAGAAAAACATGGTCAAAAGAGTAAAGAAAAGAAAATATTCTGTGGAACTGAATGAAGCTCCAGTTCCCAAAAAAATTCAACCAGTATTTCTGAGCGCCAGGGATGAATGTGGGTGGTCTTCCCAATACGGTAAGTATGTATAGAAGTTTATGCAGATCAGCAATTTCCCTTAATCCTCAGTCCCTAATAGCACCTGAATCATTCCTGCATCTGAGAAGAATTCCAAATATGGTCCTGAATCTTCCTCTACTCTGAGAGAAACAGCAGCAGTAGTCTCTTTAATAGTAGCTTATTCAGGTAATACAGTTGTGTCCAACTCTTTGTGATCCCATTTAGTGTTTTTGGCAATGATACTAAAGTGGTTTGCCAATTCCATTTCCAGTTCATTTTACAGATGAGGAAATTGAGACAAACAGGGTAAGGTGACTTTCCCAGGGTCACACAGCACAGTAAAGAACTGAGACCAGATTTGAACTCATGAAAAGGAATCTTCCCTTATTCCATACTCTTTCCTTATTCCCACTCCATCATCCAGTTGCCCTTTCAGGGCATCACTGATTCCAATCTTTCTGCTTTCATACTGAATTCTATAGCTTTTGAGTTTGACAAAGTTACCATTAGCACTAAGTTATATTTAAAGCACAGAATTTTGTAACTGATGGACATTGGGGTCAGAAACACTTGGGTTCAAATCTTATCACTGACATACCTTGGAAATATTTGCCACAGACAAATCTCTGAATCTCAGTTCCCCAAGAGACTGTCAAAGAATGTAAACAAAAGATATTTCTTGATTTTCATTGGTGAGGTAAGTTTTCAACAGCTTAACCCAAAATCACATATGTGAATCAAAAAGATCTCACTTTGTTTCTAATACATGATGCAAACTGATTTCACTTCCTGATCTTTACAGCAGTTTAGAGACCTCATGACTGACATTATCAAAAAACTTGATTAAATCAACTAATGTTTTATATATAGATCTCCATCCTGCTCTTGAAATTTCTCCTGGACTTGTTAGGCAACAAACACTATGTCAGCCTTCCTTCACCTCTTTCCAAAGTCATATTGGTTCTCAGGCAAATGGACAACTTCTAGGTGAAGGATCAACTTGTTAAGGATTACCTAAGAGACTATGTCCCAGAGAATTTGAACAAAATTGGATAAAATTTTTTTTCAAAACCAACATTTCATGCAAAATAGTATCAAAAAAGTAAAGAAACACACAAAATGTGTGACCTGGTAGTTGAATAAAGTTCATAACCTATTATGATAGAACTTTCCAACATGTCTATTCTCATTTGTAATCTCAGGGTCTATACAGTTGTTATGAACTTGAAGAATAGTCTCTAATAAGAAGGCTCACTTCAATCATTGGTCTCAGTGTCTGTCTGAGCCACAAATAGGTCAAGCTCAACATCCAGGTGTCCTTTTGTTATGTATATATATATATAACAAGGTATCACTTGTGAGACATGTAAGAGGCTGGCACAGCACCATCCATCACAGTCTGCCTACATCAAAAATGGCACTGTGCTCTATAAGCAAAGTAGAATCACCATAGCACAAAGAATACTTGAGCTGCACAAATCCAGAGACATCTTCATCCCAAATGTTCAAAAGGACAACTTGTTCTTTGACCTATGGTAGAGCATTTCAAACTTGTACTAGATTGATCAGACACAGACAATCACTTTGTTCCTGACCCCAGCATTAGGATAACAATGGTTCTCTTTGAAAACAAAGGATGAACAACAGTTAATACTGGGAATTGAAGCAAGAGAAAAAAGCTTTGAGCTTATTAGAATGTATTAAACTCCTGGAGTTCAGGAATTGCTTTGGTTGCTTATTTTTGGTCCTTAAATCCCTAGGACTTACAAAAGTGTCTGCCACAGAGTAAGAACTTAATAATGCTTGTTGATTGATTGGTTTGTTATATACCAAGCAGACTTGCCATGATATTTCTGTTTAAATTTATTT
The DNA here is from genome assembly GCF_037893015.1 of Macrotis lagotis. NCBI lineage: Eukaryota > Metazoa > Chordata > Mammalia > Peramelemorphia > Peramelidae > Macrotis > Macrotis lagotis. The sequence goes on from NC_133666.1 coordinate 580,929,867, forward strand.
TACATGGACCATCTCCACAGTATGTGATCAGGAGGGAAATGCTTTCCGTCTTCATCTCTGGAAGTGGTTTCCTTCAAGACAGTTCAAATGCTACTTCCTAACTAAATTGTATGTATGGATATGGATATGCATATGTATTTGTTTATGTTGTTTGCATGCATGCACACACATGCACATGTGTGTTGTACTGCATGTGGGTATATAGGTGTATGTATATAAAACATGCATGTGGTATTAGATAAGCTATACACGGGTTGCATGTAAGTATCCATATGTGTGTGACACACATGTCCACACATGCACAACACATGCATATGTGCACACGTGTGTGTATGTGATATGTGGCGTATAATGTGGGTGTGTTTATGTGTGTGATGTGCACATGCAAATACATGTATATGAGTATGTACCACATAGATATGTAAATATATAATTATATGCACATATATATTCCAGGTGTATATAGGCATACAAACATAATGTGTTTATTTGTGGGTATAAATATGTACACATAAATGTAAAACACAATATCCATAAACATATGTCTATATAATAGTTCTGTTAAATGTATACATGCATTGTTTGTTTTGGAATACACATATACATGTGACACACAACCACTACCACCACCATCCCTGCCTATCTCACCTCCTCAAAAACAGGGCTATTATATATATTTTTTATCATTGTAAACACAGTTCTTGGGACAAATAGGCACTTAATAATTACGTGTTGCTATACAATTTTCAGTTGAAGAAAATGCTGCTGTATTACCTTCAAGAAGGGAGATATACTTTTGCTTGCTTGACATTTAGTGAGAAATCCTAAATTTAGATGATTATATTGGCTATTACTGGCTTCCACTTCAGATCTGAGTGCTTAGGGCTGTCAAGGAGAATGGTAAAGGACTCCAATCTGTTCCTCTTGCCTTTTAGGGCTAAATTGAATTTAAGGAAAAAGAAAAATGCACTTTCACCCTCTTTTTGCTGACAGTTTCCAAACTCTCTAACTGATTCATTCCATTCTGATGCTCCATATAGTATTAAGATTTGTTTAAGTGTTTGGGTCTTTAATTTTTTTGGTGCTTATCTGATGTCTTCCATGTGAGAATTACAAACACTCAGCCTTTTTCTTTCTAGCTGATCTGTGTAAGCTGTAATTAAAGAAATGCATCTTAAGCAGATTTCCAACTTCTGAAGGTTAATGCAGTTCAGTTTCTGTCCTTTTTCTTCTATGTCTTTTTTGAAAACTTATGGGTCACTTATTCATCTGTGAGGAACAATATTATGCAAAGAGGATAGAAAATGGTATTTAGTGAAAAAATAAAAAAGGGAGAGAATTTTTAATGAAAACCTAGCATCTGAAAGGATACCTGAAATGATGGCACAGGAGCAGAGGGGTCAATGGGAATAAAAAAACAGAGCAAAAGTCCATTTCAGGAGAAGGCAAACTGTTATACTTTAGAAATGTTGAAAAGAAAGACAATTATTTTTAAAAAAATAAACCTAGAACAATCAAATAACCAAAACCTTAACATTTCCTTCTCTACCAAAGTCATGGGTTTACAAAGTTATTACATGGAAGTCCAACCCATTCGTTTTATAGATGAGGAAGTTAAAATTCATAGAGGTCAAGTGACAAGGTCACACAGTTAGTGTCAGAGCCGGATTTACAAATATAAATCTTCCTGATTCCCAGGCTAACACTTTACACTGCATCAATTTATTAGCATACAAGGTGTCAGACCTTGTTATTTGTAGAAATTATAGAAAGGATGATATTAAGGATTTTGGGGATAAAAATTAGGATTAAGGTTAAATATTGAGAAGGAAGCAATGATAAGGCCATAGATTTAGATCTGAAAAGGACCTTAAGGAGTCATCTACTCTATCCCCTAAATTTTGCAGATGTGAAAACTGGAACCCAGAAAATTTAAGTACAATAGGAGCTCAATAAGAGTACAAGAATAGAGATTCAAACCCACTGGACTAATGATAGAATTGAGTTTAAATATTAACTGAGGTAAGGAGAGAAAGAGATCATCAAAAAGTTGACCACAAGGTCATCAATAGACACAGGAAAACAAAGACTTTCCATTAAGAGGCTGTGGTAGAAGGAATGCCCACATTCTAAAGACATACATGAAAGGAAAGAGACTTTGAACTAGAGCCATGAAAAAGTGTGGTGTTTGTGTGGGGTATGATTGTGTGTGTGGTTGTGTGTGTGTTGTGTGTGTGTGTGTGTTGGGCAGTGAATCATCAAGTATCAAGATAGGATATTCTCTCTTTAAACTTGGCAATTATAGCCCAAAATTAGGAAAAGCATATAAATTCAGCCTTAATCTCCCTTATTCATTGAAGGAAACTGGATGGCAAGAGAGAGTTTATTGTCTCTAGAGTCAGGAAGACTTGAGTGCTAGTATAACTTGCCTCAATCCCCTCAGCTACAAAACAGCACCTACTTCCTAGAACTTATTTTAGTACAAAAAACATACATATATATATATATATGTGTGTGTGTGTGTGTGTGTGTGTGTGTGTGTGTGTGTGTGTGTGTGTATAAAGCATATTATGGAATTTTATTAAAGTGCCACATAAATTCCAGTGATTATATTATTATTGATCAATTAACTTTTTCCCTTTTTGCTAAATTGCTAGTTCCTTGATAACAAAACAAACAAAAAATTTCAGCCTTCTTTGAGTTTTTTTCTCTAGCTTAGTAGAAATGCAGGGCAAATAGTCATTATCCAATATACATATATATACATATATATATATATATATATATATATATATGTGGAGATTAATCTATTGGTTGGTTAATTAATGTTAAAATCCCTGCCTTTCATTGTGGTAATCTTCATTCTTTCTTCAAATTAGATACTTGATAAATTTAAGGGTGGAGTCAGATATCAATAAATCACTTCTTTGGAGTTCTCAGAGAACAAAGAACAAAGTGGAAGTGTACCAAACTTAACTGTAGCTTGTAGGGAAATTCCAGTGCTCTTTGGTAAATTCACATAAAAAAAATTACCTTAAAGTCCCCAAAGCTCTTAGAAAGAAAATATCATGAATGATTTATAATCTAATAATTCTATGATTTGAAAAAAATCAAATTCATCAAAATATGTAAAGGTTTGATGGTCCACTTACTTTGGGGAGAAATGAAAAGATCAACATAGATCTTTTATTTGTATTATAGTCTGATGAACCTTCTCATGCATCTTTTAAGAGTCCTGAGAAGTAGATAGAATAACTATAACAAGTCCATTTTTTGTCCAAATTCACATAGCAAAGAAGTGCCTTAGTCAAGATTTGAACCCAGACTATTATACTCCAAATCCAACATAGTTTCTATAACAATATGACAAATTATAAGGGAGGGGCAGATAGCAAGGTGGCACAATGTATAGAGTACCAGACTTAGAGTCAGGAAAATGAATTTTTTTGAATTCAAAGTGGACCTCAGACACTTACTAGCTGTGTGACTGTGGCAAATCACTTAATCCTATTTGCCTGGATTTCTTCAATTATAAAATGAACTGGAGAAGGTAATAGCCTACCACTCCAAAATTTTGCCAAGGGCTGCTAGGTGTTGTAGTGGATAGAGCACTGGCCCTGGAGTCAGGAGTACCTGAGTTCAAATCCAGCCTCAAACACTTAATAATTGCCCAGCTGTGTGGCCTTGGGCAAGCCACTTAACCCCCATTACCTTGCCAAAAAAAAAAAATTTGCCAAGAAAACTCCAAATGGGGTCACAAAAAGTTGGACAGTAACAAATGACTGAACAATAACAACATTAATCAACAGGTACCAAAGGCTCCCTAGAAAGTGCCTTTGTTATCCATCCCTGAATATTAAATTTCCATATAGTCAGCTCTTTTTGTTATCTCTGTAGTGAACTATTGGGCTAACTAATTACTGATATCTTAACACTACAATAGAATGGTATTAAAATGTGTGTCTTGTGTAGCACTGAGCGTGGTCTTTTGTTAAATAGAGAAGTTTTTCAGGGGCAGTAAGTTTTCCTGTCCTGCCTCAACTCAAAAGCAAATGCTCAAATGCAAAACTTCAGTACAACTTTATCCTATTGACCTAAGTCATATAAGTGACTTGTGCCCTTTTAGCAGGTAAATAAGTCTAAGGCTTGTTCTATAGCCTACACATGAAGGCTACACTACTGGAGAAATTTGGTTTTTGAACAGCTCTCATTTTGGCATTGAATTCTGATTCCTGCAGGTTCCACCCATGGACCCATTCTCTCCCTCTTCCTCTCTTTCTCTTGGGACCCCTGTATGCTTTTACATCTCAGTTAAAATCTTACCTTCTACAAGTAACCATTTCCAATCCTTCTAAATACTAGTATCTTTCCTCTGTTTTCTTCTTTAATTTATCTCATCTACATCATGTTTGTAATTGGTTGTTAGCATGTTGTTTTCCCCATTAGACTGGGAGATCCTTGAAATCAGTCTTTTTTTTGTCTTTCTTTGTATCATTATACTGACTAATGCATGCTTGTTGACTTGTCTTTTCTACATTTAAAGATTTATTCGTCATTACCAATAAATACCAATTCATCTTAAAGCACTTCTAAGAGACAAAATCTGTAATTTTTTCATTGCCAGGAATTTCTAATGGGGATGATCTCTCTATCCTCCACTGATATGAGACTGGTTTGCAACTTGGAGTCATTCAAAATTGCCTAGATTGGGGCAATAAGAAGTTAAGTGACTTGTCATTGTAAGAAGAGATAGGATGTGAGAATGCCAAAGGCAATGTGTGAAGGTGCTGGACTGATTATAGACTTTTCCTCTCCAATCTAAATATTTTCATTCACTAAAAGCAGCAGGGCAAAATGACTGCTAGAAGACTTCAACAGATTGGAATACACAGGAGAGGGAAAAGTTGTTGCTAATGTGGAAGTAAAGTTGAGCCAACATACAATGGACAACAGTGGAAAAGGAAAGGAGTGGGTAACTTTCAGATCTCATATATATATATATATATATATATATATATATATATATATATATATATATATATATACATATATATACAATACTGCATTTGTTCCTCTGAATTAGAACACTTGCAAACATCAAGACTGGTTTGATGAAAATGATGGGGAAATTCAGAAATTGCTAACTAAAACCAAGAATATCATAGGGCTTATCAGCAAGATAGTTTGAGCTTCTCTAAGAAGGCTGTGTTTAATTCCATCAAAAGTAAAGTAAAAGCAAAGCTTAGACAGATGCAGGATTCTTGGCTCAGTAAGAAGGCAGATGAAGTTCAGTTTTATGCTGATGGTAACAATCCAAAGTGCCTAAAGTCTATTTTTTGAGTGGGAAGACCAATGGTACAATTCGAGTACTCAGGCCTAATCAGTGAAAGTATTGCCCTCTATGAGTAATGAAGAATTGAAGTAGCTCAAAAGGAACACATCATGCACAAATTTAGAGAATCCACCCCAAATGTTCACATGCTCTATTTGTACCCAACCTGTGTTAGAGCATTCTAAATTGTATTGATCTCTTTGACCAGAGACAGGTACATGGTTCTTGATTCTAATATAAGTTTATCATTTTGGTCTTTTTTGAGAAAGAAGGACAATAAAACAAACAACCACTGACTTGACTATAGTCATAGCTCTAGTATGTGCCCAAGGTAGGACTGGAATTTCAGCCTTTATTACCCCACCATCACCCCCTCTAGGTGGCACAGTAGAGAGAGCACTGGTCTTGAAGTCAGAACAGGAGTTTGAATCCAGTCTCAGACATTTGACACTCACTAGCTATGTGATCTTGGGCAAGTCATTCAACCCTGATTGCCTTGCATCCAGGGCTATCTCTAGTCATCCTAATTCATATCTGGTCACTGGACCCAAATGACTGGAGGAGAAAGTGAGACTTATAACTTAGCACAGCATCTCCTCACTCAAATCCAATACAAGTGCTTGTCATGGCATCACTTCCCGAATGTCATGGTCTTCTTTGAGAGCAATAGACAAAACATTATCATTATGAAGACCCTAGATATATTGGGCACAGGAAGGATCCTAGAAAGACTGGGCAAAGGAAAGAGTATGAGTAGATATATTTCATGCTCCTTACTATAACTTCAATTCCATTCCTCTTCCCACCACTGTATTACATAACCTTTCTGACTTAGAAGTTCACACTCTTAAGATAGTTAATTTAATCAAATCATGGTGACAATTAAATTTCAGCACCTAGGTGATTTTTTAAGTTTAGTAGATGATTCATATTCCTCTTTTCCACTCCAGTCTCTGTACATTTCCTTGATTTTAACTTCATTCCTGAAGATGATCATGACATCAGAGAAGTGAAGCCATGACAAGCACATGATTTGAATGAGAGAGATGCAATGCTGAGTCACCAGCCTCACTTTCTCCTCTACAACCATTTTGGTACAGTGGTAAAATATGAATCAGGACAATTGGAGATGATGTTGGATTAAAGGTAATCAAGGTCACACAGTTAGGAAATGTCTGAGACTGGATTCGAATTCCTGTCCTCCTGACTCCAAGTTCAGTGCTCTATCCATTGTAGCACCTAGCTTCCCTAACTTGCATCTTAATGTTCATTCAAATATCCTACTTCCCAGTTCACCAACTTCTTCTCTTCCTTCACTCTACCTTATTCACAGTCAAAGATAGTTGTACCCTCAGTCCCATCATTACCAACAAGTTCTCCATTTCCATAATCTCTAAGTCTCAAATCTCTTTTATCATATCCTTTCATCATTTTTATTCTTCCTTCCTCCTCTTAAGGCTATTTTCCATTTTTACCATCATTTAGTCATTCTACCCTTCCTTACCTTCCTAAACCATGTCATATTCTCTGGCCTCATTTATCTCTCATTAAAACTTTTAAAGTTTACTGCTACAACTTTATATCCTATCTTCTACTCTCAAATCCCTTGCTTCTTTGTGTTATTGCCACTTATTCCTTTAAAAACTTTGATCCTAAAATAGCCTCACCATCTTCCTTCTCCACTTTATACTTGATGACTAGGCCTGCTACAAGTTTATGTCACCTATCATCACTGGGGCACTCATGCATTAACTTTTATTCTTCTATGTTTAATTTTTTATTACATTTCTCCTAATGTCTTTTCCACTCCCCTTTTTTCACTTTAATTTTCTCAAGCTACTTACATGACTTTCCAACTCCTTCTAGGAGAGAAGCAATCCCATTGTTTAATTGTACATAATGTGATTCACTTAGAGAAAAAAAAATGTGGCTATCCATTAGACATTTCCTCTGGTCCTCAAATTTTTACATCAACTGACCTCAAAATTATTCCCCATTTTTTCCATCTTAACTCCAATTGCAGAGAAAGACCCTTCTAATGTCAAATTTTCTACTTGAATCATTATTCTCTTCCTCTCTTGGCTCCACTTGAACTTACCTCTTTGGATAACCTTCCTTTCTCTTCCTTTTTTCATTTTTTCTTTATTTTAGGTTCTATTAATCTTTTAAATTTAATGTAAGAACTCTTAACCTGGTATCCATAGACAGATTTCAAGGGGTCTATGAATTTTGAAAGGAAAAGAAATTGCATCTTTATTTTAGTATAATTTATTTTTTTACCTCTACATATTTTGTCTAGTGCATTAAAAACACTATTTTAAGGGCATCTAGTTTGCACAGTGATTAGAGCACCAGCCCTGAAGTCAGGAGTAACTGAGTACAAATCTGATCTCAGACACTTAATAACTACCTAGTTGTGTAACCTTGGGCAAGTCATTTAACTTGATTGCCTTGCAAAAATCCAAAATACCCCCACTAGTTTGAAAACAATTTTATCAAATTGCCAAAAGATGATACAAATCATATTAAGAAATCTTGATTTTATGTGGAACTCAAGAGTTTGCAAAAGGATTAATGTTGACAACTATCTTTCCATGCAATTGTTTTATAATAAATTATAAAAGTTATTGCAAATAAAATTCCAAAACAACTGCAAAAAAAAGTTTCTAAATCATTTTCAGGAAAGTCACCTGTCTTATTATTATTCACATATAAAAGAATTTCATTTTTAATCACTTTGCCAAATAAACTTACTATAAAAAATTCTTAATTTTAACAATGTTTATTGTCATCATCTGTTTTTACATCATCTTCATTTCCTAATATAGTCTTCTCTCCCACCCAAAGAACCATACCTTTTAACAAAAAAATTTAAAAGTTACTACTTTTCAATTTCTCTTTATCTATCGTCCCCTGCCTTGATATCAGATTTCCTCCATGTATATTAAAAAAAAAACTATTGATCCTATTATCTTCTCAAGTTGTCATCCTTTATCTCTCCTCTTTTTTTTTCTTTTTTAGGTTTCTGCAAGGCAAATGCAATTAAGTGGCTTGCCCAAGGCCACACAGCTAGGCAATTATTAAGTGTCTGAGATCAGATTTGAACTCAGGTACTCCTGACTCCAGGGCCTGTGGTCTATCCACTCTACCACCTAGCTGCCCCATCTCTCCTCCCTTTCATAGCCAGAATCCTATGGAAGTTATCCAGTCTTCTTTGGTCTCCACTTTCTCACCTCTTATCTACTTCACAACTTCTCTCAATCTGACTTCTTCACTTCTGAAATGATATTGCTCAAAGGTCTCTTTCTTGTTAAACCTTTTTTAAGAGCTTATCTTCTTTGACCTTCATCTGTTTCATGTTATTCCTGCATATTCTTTCCACTCATGATTTCATTGCACTGTTCTCATCTAATTTTTTCAATCTGGTTCATTTTTACTCAGTCTCCTTTAATAGATTAACATTGATGACCCTGGGGCAGCTAGGTGGCACAGTAGATAGAGCATGGCCCTGGAGTCAGTACCTGAGTTCAAATCTGGACACAGACACTTAATAATTACCTAGCTGTGTGGCCTTGGGCAAGCCACTTAACCCCATTGCCTTGCAAAATCCTAAACTCTTCCTGACTCTTGGCAAATTAATCGTTATTACTATGATAATTACATTAATACATAATTACATAATACACAATTACTTTTGACAAACATTCTATCTCTTGTCTCCATGTCTATGTAAAAGCTGTCTCATATTTTATTTCTACCCACACACCTCCAAAAATTCCTAACTCTCTTCAAGATTCAACTCAAGTGCCTTCTTCTACCAGATACTTTTTTTCTTATTTTCAAATTTGTTAGTGCTTCCTGGCCTGAGGCATGTACTCATATTGCTTCTGTATTTATTTTTTTTATTTAATCATGTATATATATATATATATATATATATAGTATATATATATATATACTATATATATATATACATATACACACACATACATATATATATATACATATATATATATATTATTGGCACTTAATAGGATCTAGCCGAAAACACACATATTTAACAAATATATTTATTATTAGCATTAACTGACATCTAACTGAACACACATATCCCACAAATACAATCATAGACAATGTTTTTGGCACTAATTGGCATCTAACTGAATACACATTTCGCACAAATACATATAGGTTTGTTATTGGTACTAACTGGAAATTGGTAACTGCCTAGATCAACACATATGCAAACATATAAAAACACACTTAGAGTTTCAATCCAAGAGAATTTCAGCTTTTTGAGGATAAATATTGCTTCACTTTGCATTTATCCCCCACCCAATTACTAGTACATGGTAGAAATTAAATAAACGTTTTAAAATTAAATTTTATTCTTATTAGTTTTCCTAGAACACTAACTACTGGATGTAGAAATACATTTAAGGCATAAATAAGTGGATTATTCACTAAAGCATAAGTTTAACTCTCACAAATTTTGTTTTCTGTGTGTCCTCTGCACACTGGAGCTTTTCAATAATATACTGTTGAATGGATGAATAATTGAATGAATGTAGAGGCTCCTAAGGGGTCACTGGAACTAAGATGACATTTGAACTTCATGAGGGTAAGCCTGAACTTGTTGAACTTCAGATTCTGTTATTGAGGAAGTGCCTTTGGAACACTAGGTACATTTTGACAATATATTTTCATAAAAGCTCACCTGCCCACAACTGACTCACATCAGTCAGGGCTTTAATTCCCTACTTGCTTTTCTGGTAACTCTTGAAGACTAATTTCCTTCCTTAATCTCACATCTTGATGTTGTCAACTTATTATACTTGATACTTCAGGTCAAATTCTGCCTTTTCCATGAAACCCTTCCAAGCTAGAAATCATCTCTATTTTGCTGGACCTTGTAGCACTTTGTATTCTTTACAAACCCAACATGGTAAAATTTTCTTATTCTAATTCTATTTTGTGTGCTTTATCACTCCTATTAAACTCTAAGTGTCACAAAGGAACTATATTGGTAACCTAGTGGATAGAGTATTAGATTTAGGATGTAAGAAAACTTGATTTCAGAACCTTTCTTATACCCTTACTGATTGCATGGTTCTATAGAAGTCAAAACTACTTCCAGTTTCATTTCTCTCATTAATAATAATAATGTACTGATGATAATGACAGTAGCAATGATAACTTACATTTTCATAGCACTTATGTTCTTGGTGTGGTTACAGATCTATAAATTATGGATAATATCAGCATTTACCTGACAATATAAGCAAAATGCTTTATAAATTTATTATTCTAGGGATCGTATTTTATTAATCTTTCAATATTACCTCTTAAAAGTCTCCTTCCATACCTTATCATGATTCTCAAAATTTGAACTAACAAAGTACAAGCTTGGGCAGGGCTTGTCTAACTGAAAAGACAGATTATGTGCCTGTCATAAGAGCACTAGAGAAGCTAGTCTGGCGAGATCATTACCAGAAGATTGACTTCCAGGTTTGAGGAGTATTTCTGACTCCAGCAATGAATGAAAAGCCTTATGAGCTATAGTATGGAAAGTCATTAAGATGAAAGTATTTATCCAGATATTTTTAAGGATTAGAATGTTCTCCAGTGTCTAACCCTGATTTTGTTTGGTCTTTCATATTTTTGTAAATTTAAAAAAAAATGCCATGTCTAGAGAACATAAGGAAAGATTCAATATAAAGCAATAAATTTCCCTTTCAAGAAGCCTATATAAGAAATCCTACATTTCAAAACTTCCCAGCTTCTTTTGCTTGCTTGTAGATTTTTTTATTCTCTGTTATGTGTTTTTTTATTTTATTTTTTCCTTTTCCCTCCTACTCTAAAGAAATCTAAAATTAAGTGTATGTGTACACAGATACAAACATATATATATATGTATATATACATATATATATATATATATATATATATATGAACACACACACACAAACACTCACTCCTACATAATCCTGGTTTAATGAATGTATGAATAGAATTTCTCTGTTTAAACAAAAAAAAATCATTCACGGGTGTACCAAATAAAATTTTATCATCATCATCATCTTCTTCATCATTCTTCCTGTTGAGATAAACTTTATAGAGGCAGCATGTTATATTTGATAGTGTTCTACCCTTGTAGTTAAGAGATGTGTTCAAATCTTTTTTTGGAGTTTTTAACTAACTGTCTAACCTAGAGCAGATCTTTAAATAGTTTTGTATCTATCAAGGACAGGTTTACTGAATTACAGATAAATTTCATTCTATATTAGTAAAAGGGATTTCTAAACTGGGGGGTCCTTAGGTTGACAAAATCATAGATCTTTGTTGAGTATCAAAATTTAAATATTGTTTATTGAGTACTGATATTGAGTATCAACATTTAAATGTAGTTATAGTGCTAAATAACTCCCACTGCCATTCCCACTGCCACTGCTACTATTTTTCTAACTACTACTATTACTACCACTAGTAGTGTTACTAATACCACTAATTGTGTGGTATGCTTATGCCAAGTGTAAATGACTTAGGTGATTCCATTCTAAAAATTAGCTTGGGGAATTGGATTAATGGAATCTGTTAGAGTATTCAGGTATTCATCATTTTTGAAAAATATCCTCACACACACATACTTTTTTGGTCTGTGTAGGAATCATTTGGCTCATTTAGGCTTTTAATAGATAACTTTCCAACACCAGGTATAAATAAGAGTGTTTACTTTTTAAGCATTGTACAATGATCTCAAAAGCATGTGCATAGTTGATAAATGTTAGTTTAATAATTACTGCTGCTGCTGTTCCTGCTGCTGCTGCTGCTGCTATTTTGATCCATAATTTATTTTAATTATCAAACATTCATTAAATATATAATTTATGCCATAAAATATATAATATGCACCAGTATAAATTGTGCCACTGGATTAGGTACTGAATATACTAAAGTAAGTTTAAAAAACAAATAAACAAACAAGTAGTTACTACTTTTAAAAAGTTATATTCTATGTGCAGGAAACAATACACATAGAGACAGGGAAATATGAAATATACAAATACAAAATAATTTTGAGGAAAGATGAGAAGACTTGGGTTTTTGTCACGATTTTGCTACTGAATTATCATGTAAACAGAAATAAGCTTCTTGAGATACTTTAATGGCAGTTTTTTTTGGCTCTAATTGTGAATAAGCCTTGAACTATGTCTCACAAAAATTATTGCTTTGGGGATCAGGAAGACCTGTTTTCAAATCTAGCTTCAAACACTTACTAGCTGTATTACTCTGGGCAAGTCTCTGAACTTCTATTTGCCTCAGTTTTCTGAATTATAGAAAGGAGATAATAGGATCTACTTCTTAGAGTTGTTGTGAGGATCAAATGAGATAATATTAATAAAATGTTTTGCAGATCTTAAAATATTACATAGAAGATGGCAAAGAAAATAGTACTTTGTAAGCTATTAAATATGAAATCATTGTTTAAGCTATTATTGTCCTTTTGAGTTTATTCTATTTCCCCTTGTACTTTCTTTTTTGCTTTTCAATTACCTTACATAATATAATATACCTTATAGGATTAGAAAGGTGTCAAGAATCACCCTGTTTTTTTAACTATATGTCATTGCTTCCTTGGACTCTAAACCTTCTGTTCCAGGTTTTCTGAGAAAACAGTAATGTTGAGGATGTGGGTAGGGCTTTCAAAATAAAATGTCTATTCTCTAGTGATATTTCTCTGAAACCCTACTACATAACAGAAGCTGAAGTTAGGAAATAAAAACTAATGGATCAAAAAGTTTTGTAAATGACAACCTTCATAAAATAAAATTGTAGCATTTGATAGAATGGGAAACTTGCTTGCTCCTTTCATAAGTATTGAATTATGTATTAGGAAACCAAATAAAAATTCTTAGCTCTGAAAGCAACCTTGTGAGGTTATTTCATTGAAAACTCTAATTTGAATAATAGAAAAAAGGGGTTAAAATGATTTTCTCAAGGTCATATAAGTCAGCAGTTCCTGAGCTGAGCAGGAAAAAGCAAGGTTTCCTTCCATGTCAATCCAATGCTTTCTACTGTACACTCCTTCTGGATGCTTGCCAGCAATTGGAGTCATAAGATTATTAAATTGCACATCTCTTATAGCCTAGATTTCTTTTTTATAGTTTCAAAATAAATCAAATCAATTTAGAAAATCTCATTTAAAAATCTTTTATTGATATCTATCTTTACATCATTTTCATTTCACATAGAGAGAAACCCATTTTCCTCACAGAAAGAAATTTATAACTAAGGATAGAAAGAAAATGTTTTAAAAACAAATGAAAAAGAAAACTAATAGTCCCACACCTCTCTAAGGATGCACAACATATTGATTTCTTAACAGTTTTCTTGACAGTTTCCAATGACCACCTTCTTAACAAATTCAATGTCCTTTCCTTGGCCTTTCTCTTTCTTGACTGGCATTTATAAAAATCTTTAAAGTATGCAAAGGGTTTTACATGAATCATCTCATTATGCCTCACAACCACCACTTGAGGTACGTCCTATTGGCCCCATTAGACAGGTTAAGAAACTGAAATTTAGAGAGCTTGAGTGAGTTTTCCCCATGGTCATATAGTGGATGTTAATCAAAAGGCAGGAATTGAACTCAGGTCTTTTTGATACCAAATATAGTACTCTATCATGCATTCTATGCAACCCTCTATAGTACAAGGTAGTAAAACCTTGCATTCTCTTTAACATTTGAGTGCTTTTCTTCATAATGGTTCCATGAGGTAGACTCTAAGTAGAATCCTCATCTTCTAGGGGAGGAAAGAGAAAGTCAAAGTGCATTGTGTGGGTAAATATCTGTACCAAGAGATGACCTAGATCACAGAAATCCAGAGTTAGAAAGGACCTTAGAGTCTCTCTAGTCTAGTATATGAACTAGAATCCTCTCTAAACTAACCTGACAAATAATCACCCACATTTTGTTTGAGGATCTCTATTGAGGAAGAACCTACTACCTCCTGGGACTATGCAGTCTAATTTGGAATTTTCTTAATTGTTAGTATGTTTTCCCCTATTTTACATAAAATCAACATTTCCCTCTTTGCAAATTCAATCCATTACTCATAATTTTGTTATCTTGGATCAAATGTATCAAGTCCAGTCAATTTCTCTCCTATGAGATGATTGCCCTTAAAATACCAGAAGATAATGTTCATTCTCCATTCTCCTTCCACTCTGATCCAAGTCTTCTCTTCTTAATTGATTGGTGCCAATGGTTCTACTCCCTTTAACTGTTCCTCACATGATATGGTCTTAGACCATCCTGAACACTCTTCTTTGATGTTTATCAGGTTATAATTAGGAAAATTCATGTAAATATCCTCCTGTTCTCTGAAACTCAAAATGCTCATGTACTCATAATCATTCCTTCCTCCCTAAATGAGCTATTTTGCTTAAGTATGTGATTCCTATCAGTGTTACTCAAATATTGTTCCAATAGTTCAGTGCATGTCTTATTTCATTTAGGGGAGCATTGTCCCCATTAAAAGAGATTAAAAGTTCCAAGATAGGGGGTGGAGCCAAGATGGCTGCAGATGTACAGCCTCTCTTAGGTGCTCTCTCCAAAATATTTCAAAATCCTTAAAATTATTACTTTAACTAAACTTATGAGAGACAGAACCCACAGAAAGATCTAATAAGGCAATTTTTCAGCCCAAGGTAACCTGTAAAATAGTGGGAAGTCTGTATTCCACATGGTTGGAGGGGCAGAAGCATGGGAGTAAAGGAATTTCAGCCTCCCAGGAGCAGCCCCAGGATGCCTGGGATCACAGGGTCCAGACAGTAGAAGCAGTTTCCTGACCTGCAACCCGAGGAGCACCAAACACAACTTGGAAGATCAGCAGGGAGATCTCTGCTACAGCAAGGGCAAAACCTAGGTCATCGTGGTTCTCCTCAGCCCAGCCATGGACCTTAGTACAGCCCAGATCCCAGGAAATGGAAGCAGGCCCATGGAGTGTCCCAGAAGGAGGTCAGGCAATGGAGGTCTGTGCTCTGTCCCTGGGACAGAATTCTGGACCTTTGACCACATTCAGATCATGGTCGCAGTCTGGGGCCCCCATAGAGCAATGACTCCCCTCACAGCCCTGGGGCAGAGGGGTGCACTTGTCTTTCAACAGACTAGGAGAGCAGTCAGATACTGATGTCCTTGCAAGGGGGTGTCCCAATAATACTCAAAAGCTCAGGAAGCACCCCAAAACCAGGCACAGGCTGGAAAAATGAGCAAACAACAACAACAACAACAACAACAACAACAACAAAGGAACCTGACCATATACAATTACTTTGGTCCCATGGAGAACCAAAAAACACAATCTGAAGATGAGAAAGTCCACGCTTTTGCATCTAAAGAGACCAAGAAATATAGAAGTTGGGTTCAGGCTATGACAGAGTTCAAAAATGATTTTGAACTTCAAGTAAGGGTGTTAGAAGAAAATTTAGGAAAGGAAATGAGAGAGATGCAGGAAAAACATGAAATCCAAGTCAGAATCTTAGTCAAAGAGATCTAAATAAATGCTGAAGTAAATCACATGCTAAAAATCAGCTTAGGTCAAATAGATAAAGCAGTTCAAAAAGTTATTGAGGAGAAGAATGCTTTAAAAGGCAGAATTGGACATATGGAAAAGGAGATAAGAAAACTCTCTGAGGAAAAAAAATCCTTCAGATGTAAAATAGAGAAAAATCAAGCTGATGACCTTGCAAGAAATCAAGACACAATAACTCAAAACCAAAAGAATGAAACACTAGAAGAAAATGTGAAATATCTCTTAGAAAAAACAACTGCTCTGGAAAACAGATACAGAAAAGATAATTTAAAAATTATTGGGCTACCTGAAAGTCATGATCAGGAAAAGAGCCTAATCAATTTTAAAGAATTTCTATAGGAAAAGTACACTGAAATCCTAGAAGCAGAGGGTAAAATAGAAATTGAGAGAATCCACTGATCCTCCCTGGAAAGAGATCCAAAAAAAAAAAAACAACCCTGAGGAATATTATAGCCAAGTTCCAGAACTCCCAGGTCAAAGAGAAAATATTACAAGCAGCCAGAAGGACACAATTCAAATATGATGGAGCTGCAGTCAGGATCACACAGGACTTAGCAGCATCTACTTTAAGGGCTCATAGGGCTTGGAATATAATATTCCAGAATGCAAAAGAACTTAGAATGCAATGGAAAATCATCTAGCCAGAAAAACTGAACATCCTCTTCCAGGGGAAAAGATGGACTTTCAATGAAACAGGGGAATTTCAAGTATTCCTGTTGAAACAGACAGAGCTGAACAGAAAGTTTGACCTTCAAGTACAGGACTCAGGTGAAGCATAGAGAGCAGAGGAGAAGAATAAATTATCGAGTGCTGTGTGTATTCCTGCACAGAATGATGATACAGATAATATTCATATAAACCTTCTCATTTAATAGAGCAGGTAGAAGAGCTTTTATAGATGAGGCACAGGAAAGAGCTTAATTTGAAGATATAATATATTGTAAAAATGGAGTCAATGGGTAAAAGGGAAATGTACTGGGAGTAAGAGAAAGGAGAGGTAGAATAGACTAAGATATTTCACATAAAAGATATTTCATATAGCTTTTTCATTGGTATGTAAGGGAGGGAGGTTAGGGGGAATAAGGGAATCTTCATTCTCATTGGAAATGGCTCAGAGAGAAAACAACATACACCCTCAATGGGGTATAGACATCTAGAAGAAAAAGAAGAGAAGGGGACAGGGGCAGGGAAGGTGGGATGTGAGTGGTAGAGGAGAGGGTAGATCATAGGAAAGGATAATCAGAATAACACATTTTCTTTTTTACTTTTTTCAAGGTGATGAGATTGGTTGGCCTACATGGGACCACGGGGTTGCGGGGTTTGGGTCTATGGGGTAGGATGTAGGCTTAGGACCTCTTGGCCTGAGGGCTGGTGCTCTGTCCACTGTCCCACATCACATTTTTCAAGAGGAACAGAGTGAAAGGAGAGAGAAAATATAATAGATTGTAGTGGGGTGGAATTGATGGAGGGAATTACAATTAGCAACAGCAACTGTGGAAAAATATGGAAGTAACTTCTATGATAGACTTATGAAAAAGAATGTGATCCACTTGAGATAGAGCTGATGGTATCAGAACACAGACTGAAACACATTTTTTCTCTTTCTATTAATTTATTTCTCATAAGCTTTTATATTTTGGGGGGAGGGAGTATTACATTTACATTTAAACAAGAATATTTTAGTAATGTGTAAATAATTTAAAGAAAATTTAAAAAATCAATTCAATTAGTAACCTCAATTTCAGCAGACCTGTAAAGGAATGTGCCATCCACCTCTTGAGAGAGATGTGATGAATTCAAGTTACAGAATAAAACATACATTTTTGAAGATGAAAAACAAAGTAGAGATTAAAAAGGACCCATGCTTGGGGTGGCTAGTGGATAGAGCATTGACCCTGAGGAGTACCTTGTTTCAAATCCAGTCTCAGACACTTAATAACTTAATAATTACCTAGCTGTGTGGCCTTGGACAAGCCACTTAACCCCATTTGCCTTGCAAAAACATAAAAAAGGACCCATGCTCACCTAACCTGTGTGATCCAAGTTTTAATCTCCCACAAGTCTACCACAGGATGTGTACTCATTGAGCTGCAAGCTTCCCTCTACTTCTGTCACTGAAGGGGTGAAACTATGGTCATCCTCACCAGGTATACCTTTCTCTTGCCACATGACCATTCCATCTTCTTTTATAACTATAAATTTCTTTGAAGACATTCTTTTCTCTGTTTCTTCATAGTTCTTCACTACTTATTGTAGCCTGCTCATTTCCCCCATAATGCCTCTCTCTTAATACCACCTGGATATTTAGTTTTAAATTATTAGAGTCTGTAGTGTTTCATATCTTATAATCATACCATTACATTAGAACAATAATGTTATTAAAAGGATGGACCTTTATCAAATGGTAAGTTGTTTTTAAAAAAAATTCCAATGCATTAATGAAATGGAATATTTGAGAAAAATAAAAATTGGTGAATATAGGAAAACTTGAGAAGACTTAGATGAAAAGACTTTGTATATATAGCAAAGTAAGAAGAACTAGGAAAACAGTATATACAATGACTACGGCTTTAAATGGGAAGAACAACAACCAAACAAATCTTGCAAAATTGTATCACCAAGCCTGATCCCAAAGTAGAGAAATGAGGAGACAACCCCTCCTGTTTTGTTTTTTTTTTTTTGCAAAAGAGGTGGGGTGAATACACTGCATGTATCATACTGCAAATAACATCAAAATTTCTAAATGTGCTGCATAGGATTGCTGAGCTTATTTTTCTTCCTCTCTTTTAAAAATAAAAAAATTTATTATATTTTCCCTTGTATCTTTCCCTTTCCTCTTTCACAGAAATTGATTTCACATTATATATGATTATAATATATATATATATATAAAAGAAAAAAGGAGGAAAACAAAAATAAGAAAATATAATCATTGTATTGAAAAAGTCTAAAGATATGAGCAATATACTATATTCATACTATAAAGGAGTAAGGTAGGATGTTCTTTCAGGCTGTTATTCAATTTTTGCAACATATGAATTTGGTTGTTATTTTCAATTGCATTGTTGTAGTATTGTTTATTGTTTTCTTGACTATTTTCTTCATTCTGTAACAAATTTGCATAAATCTTTCC
Source organism: Macrotis lagotis (assembly GCF_037893015.1). Lineage (NCBI taxonomy): Eukaryota > Metazoa > Chordata > Mammalia > Peramelemorphia > Peramelidae > Macrotis > Macrotis lagotis. Next base: position 580,948,927 of record NC_133666.1, read on the forward strand.
ATACTTTTCTGTATTCACTATATCTCATTTCTTAACAGTACAACAATAACATAAAATATCATTTATCTGCCATACTTTCCTTAGCTATTCCCCACTAAATAGACATCTACTTTTCCCCAAAATTTCTTTGCTACCCCAAAAAGTGATGTTATAAATATTTAGTGGATTATAAGGGACTTTTTCCTTAATAATGGTCTCCTTGAAGTATAAATCTGATATTGTAATCTCTGGATCAGAGGACAGACATTTTAGTCACTTTTGTGTATCAACATTCTAATTTTTAAAAAATAATTGCACCAATTTACAGTTCCTTCCACCAGTAATACACCAGTATGTCTATCTTCCCATAATCCTTCCAATACTGAATTCCTATCTTCTGTCATTTGGGAAACTTTCTGCATGTGAGGTAAAACTTCAGTGTTAATTATTTGTAGGGTAACAGAGAGGCATGTTGGAATAAGAGGGTGAATAAGCTGCAATAGAGAACAAGTAAAGAACTATGAAGAGCCAGAGTAAAGAATATCATCAAAGATATTTATAATTGTAAAGGAAGATGGAATGGTCATATGACAAGAGTAAAGGATACCTGGTGAGGATGCAGTGTTATACTGCAGTAATACAAGTAGAGGAAGGTTATCAACCAACTGGGAAGACATCCTTTAATAACTCTTCTTTTACTGAATACTAATTTTTTCCATTGGCAATTAGGCTCAGATTACATCTTGAGTTACATCTTAAGTTCTTCCTTTGTATGGTTTCTGCTGGGTGCAGAATAATTTTGTTATTCAAATTTTCATTCTTTTATATTTGTTAGCCTTTTCCCTAATTGTTTATTTACTAATTTTATTGGAATTGTCACATTAACTACTATGTAACAGAGATTATAGCATAGATTTTTTTTAAAAATTGAGCTGATATTTTTTATTGCTTTGATTGGAGTTTTATTTTCTGTATTCTCAAGTTCTGTACACTAATATTATTCTTTTATTGTTATATAACTTCTTGAAGATTTATAATATTTAATTTATTCCTATGTATCCTTTTTCTGAGAGTAGTGCTTTGATTTATAAGATTCATATATATATATATATATATATATGTATACAATATATTATGTATATATTCTTTTAATGTTATTGATTTATATTTTTCTCTTTTCAGATTATTTTTCCCTTCTGTATATTTACATTTCCAATCAGTATTTATCCAATCAATATTTATTTATTTTTATTTTAAAAATTATTTAGTAATTTGCTTTCCCCAATTATTTATAAAAATAATTTTTAACATTCATTTTTAAAATTTTGGGCTTTAAATACTCTCCTTTCCTCCCTTCCCACTCCCCTCTTTGAGAAAGCCAGCAGCCCAAATAGGTTATGCATGTGTAGTCATGCAAAACATTTCCATAATAATCATATTGTGAAAGAAAATATACACCCAAAAAATGCTCAAGAAAAATAAAGCAACAAAATATGCTTCAATCTGTATTTAGATACCATCAGTTCTTTCTCTCAGGATGGATAGCATTACTCATTGTAATGAATAGGGCAGAAGGGCAATTAGGTGGCACAGTGGATAGAGCACTGTCCTTGGTGTCAGGAGGACGGGAGTTTGAATCTGGTTTCAGACACTTGCCGCTTACCAGCTGTGTGACCTTTGGCAGGTCATTTAAACCTAATGACCTCGCATCCAGGATCATCTCTAGATGTCCTGAATCATATCTGGCCATGGGACCCAGATGATGTTGGAGGAGAAACTGTTCATAAATCCCCCAATTTAATAAATTAACTAATTTCCAATTCTTCATCACCAGAAAAGAGTTGTTTTAAAGATTTTTCTACATATGGTTCCTTTTTCCTTTTTTTATATTTCTTTTGGGATACAGCCTTAGTAGTGGTATTTCCAGGTCAAAGGGTATGTATGGTTTTTTTAATTCTTCAAGTGTAGTTTCAAATTGCTCTACAGAATGGTTAAATCAGTTCACAACTCCACCAGTATGGTATTCATGCCTCATTTCCCCATGTCCCCTACAACATTTGCCATTTTCCAGTTCTGTCCTATTAACCTGTGTAGTAGGTATGGGGTAGTATAAGAATTGTTTTGTTTTTTTTTTTTACATTTCCATTTCTCAGGTCTGCTCAGTGGCAAAGTGGATAGAGCACTGGCCCTAGAGTCAGGAGTACCTGGGTTCAAATCCAACCTCAGACACTTAATAATTACCTAGCTGTGTGGTCTTGGGCAAGCCACTTAACCCCATTTGTCTTGCAAAAACCTAAAAAAATTTAACAAATAAATATCCATTTCTCCAATCAATAGTGTTAGAGAATTTTTTTTCCAAATGACTATACTTAGCTTTGATTACTTCATCTTAAAATCTATTATTATTTTTTAATCCTTTATCAATTGTGTAATGGCTATTATTTTTGTAAATTTTCCCCACTTCTTTATATTTATAAAAAATGTTTAAAAAACTTGCTTCAGGGGCAGCTAGGTGGCAGAGGTTAGAGTGTTGGCCCTGGAGTCAGGAGTACTTGAGTTTAAATCTGGCCTCAGACACTTAATAATTACCTAGCTATGTGGTCTTGGGCAAGCCACTTAACCCCATTGCCTTGCAAAAACTAAAAAAAAAAAAAACTTAAAAAAAAAACTTGCTTCAAATTTTTTTAATAATTATTATCACAGGGTAGCTAAGTGGTGCAGTGGATAGAGCACCAGCCCTGGAGTCAGGAATACCTGAGTTCAAATATGGCCTCAGACACTTAGTAATTACCTAGCTGTGTGGCCTTGGGCAAGCCATTTAATGCCATTAGCCTTCCAAATATCTTAAAAAAACCCCAAAAAACAATTACTATTGATATCTATTTTCCCCTCCATTCTATTCACTACCCCCCACACCATTTATTCTTTTCTCTCTCTCTCCTTTCACTGTTTCTCTAGAAAAGTGTTTTGCTTCTAACTCCTCCCCCAATCTTCCCTCCATTCTATCAGTTCCACCTTCCTCATATCTCCTTCTACATTTCTGAATGGTAAGATAAATTTCTGCATTCAACTGAGTGTGTATGATATTCCCTCTTTGAGTTAATTCTGATGAAATTAAGCTTCACTCATTCCCCCCAACATTGTCAGTGCATTTTCTTATCTATTTCATGTGAGATAATTTGCCTCATTCTATCCCTCCCTTTCCCTTTCTCCAAATAGATTCTTCACTCACTACTTAATTTAATTTTTAAATATCCCTTCATATGCAAATCACATCTATGTCTTCCATCTATCCATCTATCTCTACTTTTAACTTCTTTAATAATAAGAAAGTTCTTATGAGTTAAAAGTATCAGTGTAGAAATGTAGAAATCCCAGTGTAGAAATGCAAATAGTTTAACCTTAAGTCCCTTATGATTTCCTTTTCCTTTTATCTTTTTTATGTTTCTCTTGAGTATTTGAAAGTTAAATTTTCTTTTCAGCTCTGATCTTTTCTTTTTCTTTTTTCCAAGGCAAATGGGGTTAAGTGGCTTGCCCAAGGCCACACTGCTAGGTAATTATTAATTGTGTGAAGTCAGATTTGAACTCAAGTACTCCTGACTCCAGGGCTGGTGCTCTATCCACTGCAACCTAGCCACCCCTCAGCTCTGATCTTTTCATCAAGAATGTTTAAAAGTCTTTTATTTCACTGAATATCCATTTCCCCCAGATTATGCTTGGTTTTACTATGTAGATGATTCTTGGTTGCATTCCTTCCTCCTTTACTCTCGGAATATCATATTCCAAATCCTCTGATCCTTCAGTGTGGAAGCTGCTAAAACTTATATGATCCTCATCCATAATATTATTGTGAAGATAAAATGTGATCATGATTGTAAAGCAATTTACAAGCATTAAATCAAAATATATGTGTAATCTATTAGTTATTCCCTAAATGTTTCAGGATAGAGTCTTGAATGCAGTCTTTTTTTGCAACCCCTCCTCATCTCCTAGCACAGTTCTTATCCTATTTGAGCAGATTTCTTTATTTCTTAATGATATTATTTCTATCTACCAGTCTTGGGCTTGGATTACATTTTATCAATTTTTATTGATAAATATTAATATATTTCTTACAATAATATTTCTGAAGTAGCATGTAAAAACTACTAATGTCCCATTCTACAAATGGAAATTTAGACAGTAATCAGTAACTCTCTACATGTCCCAAAGTCCATGAGAGTCATACCAAGAGTGAATTATAGTTTGGGACACCAAAACTAGACCAGAAAGGTTTTGGCTAAGGCAAAACTAAAACCACCTCTAGTTTGCTGATCTTTCTCTGGGATACTTTAGGGGGAAAAAAAAACTTCAGGAAGATCTAGTCAGTTCCATTTCATAAGCACTTCCATTATACATCTAATTCTACTACAAATACATTTGATAAATGCCTACCTTGTACAAGATAGTATAAGATGCTAGGAATACAAAAACAAAAGTGAAATAAAAAGCCCTGCTATTCAAGATCTTAAATATCAAAATTAGTTTTATCATATGGCTCACAATATACATAAATATATGTACACATGTATATATGGAATGAATTATATATTTATACATGTATGTATATATGTAGGGAGTACATTCCAGGAATGGAGGAAATAGTGAAAAAGTCTCTTCAAAGCAGATAATGTTGTTTTGGGGGGGAATGGTATGAAAGTCAGTCTGACTGAACAGTCGAGTTAATCTGAAAGTGGTATAGTATTCGCAGGAATGCGTCAGCTTGGATAGCAGCTTACTACAGTGGGGGAGCACTGGTCTTTGAAGAAGACTTATCTTTGAATTCTACCTCAGACACATTATTAGCTGTGTGACCATGAGAGGCTCAACTCTGCTTTGATTTCCTCATCTGTAAAGTAAACTGGAGAAGGAAATGGCAAACCACTCCAGTATCTTTACCTAAAAACCCCCGAATGAGGGTCACGAATAGTTAGACATGACTAAAAGGACTGAACAACACTTTAATGGATCTATGATCCTTAAGACTAGGTGCTGCAGTGCCTAGAGTACTGGACCTAGATTCAAGAAGACTTGATTTCAAATCTGGTCTCAGATACTTATCAACTGTTTAACCCTGGGCAAAGTCTGAGCCTTCTCTCTTGAACTCTGTCTACCTGATTTTCCTTAGCTGTAAAATTGGGTGTTTTATAGGACCAATCTCTCAGGTTGTTTTGAGAATAAAATGAGATAACATTTGTGGAAAATTTCATAAACTTTCAATCTATTATTATTTTATTGATGAGATTATTTCTTCTATGTGTTCAAATCATAATTCAGTCATAACTTCATATGTGAGTCTTAGTATTCCCCAAGGCAGGAGTATGCTGGTATCAGCTCCTACAGGCTCCATAGGGTCCATTGTTAAATATCAATGTATTTATATCTAGGAAGTCTGGCAAATACTACAAATCAGGGCTTGATTTATTATTGTTTTGATTGATTTGTTGAATTAAGTTTGAATTTGTCTGAATTAAGAATGTGTTGGGAAAAGTTTTTGTAATATAGCTTAAACTTAAAATCACATCATGCATATACTCCTCCCCTTTCCTCAAGCTGGTTGTTAATCATTTACCAGCACAACACTACCTCTAGGTCTATTTACAGTCCTGGATTCCATTGTAATACTTTAGATGTTCATTAATTATCCCTCACTTTTGCAGTCAGACTGACTCATCTCCCTTCCTGAAAATCCATTTATTTTAAACACATATTTTATTGAATCTTTTTGTCTTTTTATCACAGCAATTTCTCAACCTTCTCCAGACTGAAATATCCTTTGTGACAGAAAAAAATTAATCCAAAACATTAAATACAGAAAACAATCCTCAAAACTAATATAATACTGTGTTCTGATAGGCCCCTTCTCTCTTCCATGAAAGAGGAAATATGTTTAATTATCTCTACTTCAGGACCCGCACTGGGTTTTTTGGTTCTACCTAGAGTTCCATATTGCTTTAGTAATTATTTTACCTTGTTGTAAACTTCATAAATATTCTCTCTTGGTTCTGTTGATTTCATTTAACTCATCCAAATTTTCTCACATCTTAATTCCTCATAGTTGTTATTCCTTAAAGGACAAGATTGTTCTGTAACATTTCTATTCTCTCTCTCTCTCTCTCTCTCTCTCTCTCTCCCCCCATATGTCTGTGTGTGTGTGTGTGTGTGTATATACATATATATATATATATATATATATATATATATATATATGTATATAGTCATTTTCTAATTGATGGCCTTGGCCTTGTAGAATTCTCAGAATCACAATGAGAGTTGTTAATAATCATCTGTCTGGACTCTTACATAAGGGAGATTATCATATTACAAGAAGTGATCCAATTGGTACCTGAAGACCCCCACTTAACTATTTGTCAGTGTAATCCTTTTTACTTTGTACATATTGAATTGTTAGAAAGTTTGTTTTTCCTGACATTTAACCTTAAATTGGTCTCTACTTGATTTTGCCCTCTGGATCCAAAGAAAACTAGTTTATATCCTTCTCCTGTAAAATAGCTCTTCAAAGATATGAAGAAAGTATAGTATCTCCCTTCTCCCAACAGTGTTCTCTTATCCCAGCTAATGGTGCTTAGTTCTTTCACTCAAATATGATCCTACATGCTTTTTCTTTCTGGTTCATATCCATGGAGGTAGTGAGTTTGAACAAATCCAGGAAATAGATGGGTTAGTTATGATTTGAGAGCATCTGGATGAAGGTTAATGGTGAAACAGGTGTGATATTTGTCAACTGACTTTTGAATTGATAATTTAAGAAATTAAGAAATGAGAAAAAGAATGCCCCATTCTTTAGGTACTATCTGGGATTGACCAGGATGACAGCATGAAATGGGTTTATAATCACATTTGATTATGTACATTCAAAGTGAGTAGTAAGGAAGATGTTGGGAATAGGTGGATGGAATGGTGAAGGGATGCAGGTAGCATGAAGAAGATAGGGAAGGGGAAATATGCAATCACTCATATAACCATGGATTAAAATGGGGAGCACTAAGATACTTTATTTGTAATCCTGGTCCTCAGTCTGAAAATTTGTGTAAACTCTTCTCAAAGATGGAAAGATTGAATAATTGATGCTCTGAGCCTAAGGAAGGGAGGAATTGGAGAGAGTTTAGGAGAGAAGAGCTCCTTAGCTGAGATACCCAGATGGCACACTGGATAGGGGTCTAGATTTAGATTCAGTAAGATAGGCCTAACTTCAATTCTGACCTTGGACACTTACCAACTGTATGATCCAGGGCAAGTCCTTAACTATAAAATAGAGGAAACAATGTCACTTCCCTCCCAAGTTTGTTATGAGGATCAAATAAAACATTTGTAAAAGTGTTTTTGCCTGGGTGGGGGGCAGGCAGCTAGATGCACAATGGATAGAGCACCAATCTTGGTGTCAGAAAGACCTGAGTTCAAATCTGTTCTCAAGATACTTGATACCAACTTGGGCAAATCACTGAACTCTGTTGACTCAAAAAAAGGTGAAAAGTGTTTTTCCTGGAATGTAGTAAATATTTTATCAATGGTTGTTCCCTCTTCTTTCTCTTCCCTTCTGGTTTCTAGCTTTGAGAGACACCAGGTTCTTTTGAAGGAGATGTGCCTAAAATGAAAGAGGACTCCAAGAAAGAACCTACATTTAGTGGAGATGGTACCTTAAATATGAACATATTTCTAGATTGCCTTGTAGGAGATTTGGGGAAATTTGCCCTTGGGTGATATTGGGACCTTACTCCTCTTCTGCCCCACTCTCTCTTTCTCTCACTCTGTCTCTCATACACACACACACACACACACACACACACACACACACACACACACAAACAAACACACACACACCACATAGAGGATTTATTTAATTTCAAGTGGAAACATAAATTCACTCTCTGAATTGCTGAATTGCCTGGTATTTTCTAATCTGTGTAACTTCTCTGATTTTTTTTCCTATTTTCTTGGATAAATGGTTTATTTTCTATTATATACAATGGGTTCTATATGATGATGATGATGATGTCTGTCCTTCATTCTTGCAAAGGGCCATGATATAGGGGAGATGAAGTCATGACAAGCACTTGAATTGAGGGGGCCTGTGCTAAGTTACTAGGCTCACTTTCTCCTTCAGAGTCATCCAGGTCCAGTGGCAAGATATGAATCATGATGACTGGAGATGGCCCAGGATATGGGACAAAAGGGGTTAAGTGACTTTCCCAAGGTCACACAGCTGGTTTCAAGTGTCTGAGAACAATTCTGAACTCAGGTCCTCCTGATTCCATTGTTAGTGGTCTATCCATTGCACCACCTAGTACTTAGCAGGAATCCTACAGTATACATATCACTTGCTCTCTGTCAGCTGCTACATTTGGACAAACTCATGGAAAAAGGCACATAGCCTACATAAAAATAACACACACCCAAATTTCATAAGTAACTTTAGCCCACGTGTGTGTGGTGCTCATTTTGGGCCAAGCATTGTATGAAATGCTTTACAATTATTATCTCATTTGATCCTTACAATGGACTCCAGAAGTAAATTCAATGTTATAATTATCCAAATTTTTACATATGAAGAAACTGAGACAAACAGATGTTAAGTGACTTACTCAAGGTAACACAGCTAGTAAGGGTCTATTCTGGATTTGAACTCAGTTTCAATGACTTTCTTCCTGCCCCAGCATTTTATACACTGCACCACTTAATTGCCCCAATGTGTAAAGTATTTTTCAACTTTAAAAATCCTATATAAATGTAACTGGGGCTCTGAGAATTTGTACCAATAATTATCGCTATAAATAAATAGCATAGAATATAAAAAAATCTTTAGAGCAAAATAGACCAGGTTTATTGGCAGCTCAGTGGCATAGTAAATAGAATGCTAGAATTAGAATAAGGAAGACTTGAGTTCAAATCCTGCCTAAGACACTGACTAGCTGTAAAATTCTGGGTTTCTTCAGTTTGTAAAATGGGGTTTACATCATTTGTAAAGTGGTTACAGTAATAGTATCTCAAAGAGTTGCTGTGAGAAAACCTATGTCAGGCACCATGAAAACTTTAAAGAACTATATAAATATTGGATATTATAAAAACTTCCAAAGAAGGGGTGATTACTTCTGCATATAGAGGTCAAAGAAGGCATCATGGAAGAGACTAGATCTGATTTGAGTGTTGAAGGATAGAATTTCTCCAAATTGTGATGGAAATAGAAAATAAGGAGATAATTTCAAACACAGAATCCAGGAACTATAGAGTTTTAGGGGGAGGAAATCTTTTCCTGTATAGATAATGAAATCTGAACTGAGTCATAGGTTCACAGCAGTTATAGCTACAATATACCTTAGAGATCAACTATGCTTTCATTATAATGTTTGTCCTTCATTTTCGAAGACCACAATATCAGGGAGATGATACCATGACAAGCATGTGAATTGGATTTGAGTGAGGGGGTGCTTTGCTAAATTATCAGCCTCATTTTCTCCACCAAGGCCATCTGGGTCTGTTGGTCATATATGAGTCAGGACTATTGGAGATGGCCAATGCAGAGCAATCAGGGTTAAGTGACTTGTCCAAAGTCACTCAGCTAAGAGGCAAGTGTCTGAGGCTGGATTTAAACTCCTGTCCTCCTTAATCCAAGGCCAGTGCTCTGTCCACTGTGCCACCTAACTGATACCAAACCCATTAAGGTTTAAGAAACTTGAACAAGATTACTTAGTCCTTCTAATTCTAAATTCATTTCCCTTTTCACTATACCTGAAGACTTGGATTGAAATTCTAGTTTTAATGCTGACTTGCCATATAATCTTGAACTAGTTATCCACCATCTCCAATACTCATCACCATCATTATAACATTTATTTTGCATAAATGTATGCATGGCTAGATTTGTAGAATTTGAGATTTGAAAGCAAATTCAACTTTGTCATGATTTATTAAGCTAAATTTTCTCCAAAAAAGTCAATAATGCACACTTAACGCTTTATCCCTTAATGTTCATAATGGATAAGCATGTATTATTTAGTATAACATTTCACCTGCATTATAAATTTCATATATAAGGAAAGCAAGTTCCTAACTATATTAGACAGTCATATTTAATCCTCCAAAGAGTCAGCCATGTGCATTTGATATTTATCTTTTTGTTCATATTAAAATGTCATAAATATTAATAAATAATATCAAATAAATTTATATCAAAATTATAAAATTCATATAATGACTGGGAACATTAAGCTAAATTATAAATTAAATGTATAATTATATCAATATGCAAAATTAATATAATTTTAATACATATTCAGTTAATCTGATTTATATATTACTTTATATAATAATATATTATATTTATATTTAATATACAGTAATACATATATCAGATTGAGTATATAGTAACATACTGCTATGACATAACAATATATTAATACTTTATTTACACAATAATATAATATTAATATGTATATACATCTATATTTATGAACTGTATTTCAGGTAGATGAAGAGGGACAGACCTATTGAAAACATCCTGAAAAATAATAGTTTTCTTGGATCTCAAGGTTTTTACATATTGACTTAGAAGAGACTGGGAAGATAGAAGGGAAGGAAGAATGGAAGAAGACCCTTGTATACCCAAGAAATCTTGCTTAACAGGTCTTACCTAAAGCCTAATGAGGACTTATTGGTAAGGTAGCTAAGAATAAGCTCTATGAAAATGGCTTTTCTCAGAGGAAAGAATATTTGCTTAGATTAGGAGCAAGGACAAGCAGTGAGGGTTCAGCAGGTGAGGTAGAGCTTAACTTCACCTTTGAATGTGAAGGGTTGAATGCATATAAATGGCAAGGACTTAGTGTATATAGGAAGTGTATCTATTCAACTCTTTACTATCAGAGGTGTCTTAGCTCTGTCTTATCTGCCACCCTCTCATTGCACTCCTCAAAGCCATAGCGAATTTTTAAACTTTTACAGACTCATCTTGTGATAGTAGGAACTTCAAAGGAATCACTTTCCTGATCAAAACATAAAAAAAAACTTCCTACATTTAAAGCTTCAAGTTGATCTCTACTGTAAATTGATGTGAATTATACGAGTGTTTATTTTTGCAAACTTAATCAGTCTCCTGCAGGCATCATGAGAAATAGCTTCTGCTTAGCTATCTTGCTATCAGACCTAACTAAAATTGTCCTGAAAAAAGAAATTATTCTTCTCCTTCAGTGTCATGGGTTCATCTGAAATAGACTTCCTTTCTCTCTTTTTTAATCTGTTCTACTTCACTAGTCCCTCTTGTGTTCTGCAAGGTACTATCTTATTTACTTTGATGGTTTCTCCACTAATTGAACCCAGCAGTGAATTAATTCTTCCTTGATTATTTTTTTGGATTTTTCTAAAGTTCCTACCCCCTATGGGCAGAATCCCCTTTAGATGATTTAGAGGAGACTCTTACTTGTTAGACCTACTTGGAAAAGTTTGTACATTTGATACATAGTATAATGATGCTCATTTTAGTTACAGTAGTTTAGTACTCACTGTCAATGAATTGTGATAATTTCAGGGGAAAATATGTGAAAAGTTTTAAGCAGTGACCTTATTCTTTATATTTTTCCCCCTTCTCTGCACTTTGGAAGTCAGATTTGATGAGATTACTAATCTTTTGAATTAATGTAGTTTAATTAGAGTAATGGTCAACTGAGTGAACCCGTATTTGGTAGTTCAGTAAAGTTCCTATAGAACTGTTCATCATACTGAAGATTGGGAAATTGCAAATAAGAAGATCAAATGAATAAAGACAGAAGCACTTTGATCAAGGGTCTAGCACATCTTTGCTATTGGGACTCCCTTTCCGTATCTGTCTCTGTCTCTGAAAATTATGCCAGGGCTCCAAGAGTTAAGTCTTATTCCTCTAATGATAGAGCTAGTGTCAGTGACTTGAACACACATCACACTGCTTCTTTATAGACTTCTTTATCTCTCCTGTCTGGAGCTGTGATTGTCTATGAAGTAAACTCTTAGTGTGCAAACTTCCTTCAATGATACAGATCCGGATCTAGATTGATATCATAGAGAGTTATTTGGGGTCACTTAAAAAGTATTTCTAGGGGTAAAGAGATTATTTCAATGGAAGAATATTTATCCCTGCAGTTTCCCTGTGGGTTTATGTTACTCCTGTTATCTTGCACATGCCATTCTAGTAAAGGAAACTTATCAGGAATATGACTTGTTTTGTCATTACCCTCCTAATGTCATTGACCCTCTTCAGGAAGGAAGGATGAACAACAATAAACTGTTCTTTGTGAAGAATTCCATCTGAACTTTTTTTAAAAAGGGGTAATTCCATTTCAAGTCTTATGTTCATCTACCATAATTCACATTCGCATAGTACTTTAAGATAGAAAAGTAGCATGTTATAGAGTAAATATAGTAAATAGAGAACTAGCTTCTGAGTGAGAAGACCAAGACTATAGGATCTCAGAGAAGTCATGTCTTTCAGTACTTCAGACAATTCCAAAAATATAAGTCATAGAGGTGACAACCTGCATTGGTAAAGGGAGTTTCCTCACCTGGGAATTTCCCAGTCTAAAGAAATCACAGGTCCATTCTTTATCCCCCTCATCTTAAGATTTACAGTGCTTTCTTCCCAACAGTTCTAGGAAGTAGAAATCTGCAAGGATTTATTCCAATTTACATAGAAGAAATTATAATTCTAAAATGTTAAGGGATTTGTCCAAGGTTACAAATAAGTGTGTGTGTGTGTGTGTGTGTGTGTGTGTGTGTGTGTGTGTGTGTTAGGATTTGAAACCAAGACTTCTTATTTCAAGTCCACTACTCTATGTACTATGAAAGTTTTTCCACTAGACTTCCTAACTTCATATTCCCGTATTCCTCAAAAAAATATTAACTTCATCTTCTATCATTTCATTTGGGGATTTTCCAGGCTTCTATATTTAGAATGTGTGTGAATGTGAGTATGTGTATGTATTATGTCAGTAATGAATCATAGTATCCACCTGTAAATGTTATAAACAGATGATATAAATACCTCTGCATAATGTGACTCAAAAACATCATTTCTGCTGAACAGTTTTAGCTTGAGTTCAAACAATATTCCTGATTCCAAGAACCTTGTGGCTTTCAGCTTCTGGATCAGTGGGTGGAGAATACTGGAAAACTTCATTTCATACTCACTGCCAGCTCTGGCATGTGGCTCCTCGGGGTAAGAGGAAACTGTCTTTCCATTCGCTTTGGAAGTTACTATTTAGCTTTATTATAATTAGGGATAAGAAATTTGCCCTTAGTTCTTAAACTCAAATTTTGTTGCTTCTGCCCCAATCAAGAACCCATTTTATGCTTTCAGAATAATTTTATACTATCCATGCTTCTAGCTGCTACTCTTAATTGACAATATAATAATTCTATGGCAAACTGACTTTTTATTTCTTGTCATGTGAATGAGATATGTGAGGTTTGGTAAATATTATTAAATATAAACAATATTACATGTAAAATCAAATATCAAATAATAGAACTGTATTAAATATAGTACTTATTTAATATAGCATTATACAATACTAAATATCATTAAATAATATCAAATGACTAAATATATTGCTATTAAATGTTAAATAAAACTTAAATGCAATAAGGAAGGGAAAAAAATATTTGCTCTGTTCCCTGCCGTAATATTTCATATATATACATATACAGAGAGAGAGAGAGAGAGAGAGAGAGAGAGAGAGATTTTTCCTGATTTTATAGTTAGATGAAGATTTGTTGATCATGTTTACATTTTGCAAAATGTAAGAGCTAGGTACTATTCTTTGTTTTATATTATTATCATCAGCCTTTAGTACATTGCCTAGAACACATTAGGAACATAATGCATTTGTTTTATTGGATTATGTTGGGTTGAATAAGGAGTGATCTTTTTGATTACTGGTCCCATGGATAAACCTTTAATGAATAGTGTAACAGTGATTTCTCTAGCCTGAAGGTCACTGGCAGGTCTGTTACTTTTTTTTAAGGTTTTTTTTTTCAGGGCAAATGGGGTTAAGTAGCTTGACCAAGGCCACACAGCTAGGTAATTATTAAATGCCTGAGGTCAGGTGCTCCTGACTCCAGGGCCAGTGATCTATCCACTGCATAACCTAGCCACCCCAGGTCTGTTACATTTTTACCCATCTCCCAGGGTTTTCTGTTTCATTTAAGAGTGTTGGGGAGGGATCTCTCATCTCTGCCATTGATTTAAGCCTTGGGTCCAAGTACCGCAGTTCCATTTAACCATTTACATCAGCACTTTTACAAAATAATATTTACTTCAAAGATATGACAAGAACAAATGTACAAACTTCACCTCTCACTACCCCCCCCACCTTTAACACCTCAGAAATATAATTCCCTAAACTACCCTGACTCTGAGGAAGGGGAAAAGGATTATGCTTTATTCCCAAATAATTGGGTTTAGTTCAGTTCCCATATAGTATCAGTTACACCAATTTACCTGTCTAATTCACTCCAGGGATGCTGACTTTCATTTGCTGGGTTGATAGGAACAGTCTTCTTGGAATCTTGATAATCTCCAAGATTACTATGATTCAAGGTTCCAGACCAAGGATTCACTCTCTGAAAAAGTCTAAGAGCAAACCCCCAAACCCTTTTCTCAAAACCACAAGAACTGAATGGAATTGGAAAGTAGCCATCTTCCCTGACCAACTTAGTACATGATGTCTACTCTATGGAATGAGTCTTTTATCCTGGACACCATAAGAGAGAGAAATTGTGCCTTGGTCAGGAAGATTGAAAGATGAAACAGTTCTGACTCAGGAGTCAAGTCTTCTCTAAGAAATAAGTCCATGGCATTTTCCATTTGGGTGCTGCCATCTCTGAGGTGATGTGCACAAATGCCCCAGCCTCATTACAAGTGGATTAATAAACGACTGAATTGAAAATAGATTTACTAAGCACATACTATGTTTCAGTAATTTAAGTTTTAGTAATATACATAAAAAACAAGGCATTTGTTGTAGGAATGGGAGCAGTATTTTAACATCTGTTCCCATGTGAGTTAAATTAATTTTTTTTCTTGAAAAGTCATTAAAAGCAATTTTAAGACTGGATTAGTTCAAGCTATTGACATTATCTGATGGTGACCTGGGTACAAAACAGCCATGGGGCGTTCCAGGTGCACTCAAATGCCTGGTGAACTTCAATGCACAATTCAGGTAAGAAGCTTGGCACAGTTGTACCAAATAACCTGAATACCCACCTGCTATGGTTAAATGAATCTCCTTTTGTTACCCATTGACTAGTCTACAGGTATCTCTTTTTATTCCAGTATAAAACCTAAACTACAAACAGACTGACAAGTCAGGCCAAGCCCCAAGTACCCATCTTTAAATTTTCATTCTAATAGAAAACATATAGATAATAACAGCCTGGGAATAAATTTTAGGTTTGGGGCACAAATCTAACCAAACATTTTTGTTGAGGAAAATATAAATATTTTATGTTTGGGTTAACTTATTGGAAAAATTTTCCTTTAAAAAACTATTTTGAAGTAAGTACCTCAAGATCCCTAATTTTGTCCATTTTAGCAGGGATGGGATGGCAGTACAGTAACTATGCCTTTACACTTGCCTCTCATATCATGATTAAGAGTTAAAAACCACAGGGATAATTTTTACTTGGAGGAAAATGCATGAAAAGAACTGAGTCAGCAAATAATTTGAAGCAGATATGGAATGTTAATATAGGTTCTAATAGCATGGCAATTGGGGAGGCTCTATCAGCATTTCCATTATAAGTCATCATGAAAATATGCTGAAAGCAGAAAGATTTTCCATCCTGAAATAGTCCTTAAAATTGAACTTAATTAATTTTCACTTCAAAGAAAAATAGATCTAGTCTTAGAATAATTTTTATATAAAATAAACATGTACAAATATATGAAGTTTATTATTGTAAGTTTACCCTATTCAACATTTTATTTTTTAATTAGTTCACCCAACTGTAAATTTCAAATTATATTTTTTAAGAAAAAAGCAAAACCACACACATTTGCATGGAATGATTCATCACTAAGAGTTTATTCTTTCTTGATAAAGTCTAGCTCTCCTTATGACTAAGTGAATGGTCCTTATCAGCTTTTGTGTCTGAAAAAAATCATCATCTGGCATTTATTCTTCTGCTTCTGAACCACTCTAAAGACAGTTATGTTGTTCCTCAGATACTAGATACATAGATAACTTTTGGATGACTTAAGTCTTCAAAAACACAAGGCTGTCTCCTGTTCAGTGTCTGAACAAGGAAGACACATTTTCTTCCATGTTCTGATCACAGTAATTCTTGCTTTATTTCTCTGCTGACAAATGACATTCATTTTCTGTACCTTAAACCATAATGTAGTAATGGAAGGGGAGAATGTCTTTGTGCATTGCAAGGGGCAATACAATTGGGGACTGCTAAGATCTAGACATTGTTTGTCCTTTTCACACAATGGGTTATAGTTGGAAGGTTGAGATTGCAGTAGATAGCAAACAGCAGCAAAAATGGACTGTCATCTAATCCTAAGGAGAAGTATTTAATAAAAAATGACCAGGGACAGCTAGGTAGCACAGTGGATAGAGAAGTGGCCCTGGAGTCAGGAGGACCTAAGTTCAAATCCGACCTCATACACTTTATTATTACCTATTTGTGTGACCTTGGGCAAGTCACTTAACTCCATTGCCTTGCAAAAAACCCAAACAAAGCAAGAAATTGCCAGCTGCCATAGACTGCCAATTGCCAAGGTTAATTGCAAAGTTTGACAGGGCATCAAGCAGGAATTTTTCTAATAGTAAGAAATAAAATAAAATAAAATAAAATTTTCTTAGTACCAACTAGAGAAAACAGGTGGGGAAGTCACGACAACCAACTGTAGGGAGGCTACCTTTTGAATAGGAAGCTTAGAAGATCTGCTAGTAAATATCCCAAGGATCTGCTAGTAAATATTTAACAACTAGCTTGGCTTTGGGGAAGGTCCATAATAGGCATAGAGCACACTTTTCAGTTTTATCAGTTTCATTATCAATTTTTCCATCATTATTAGAAAGAAAGCAAAAACCTGGGAAACAATCTTCACAACTAAGTGTTCTGATAAAGGTCTCATTTCTAAAATAAATATAGAATTGCATCAAATTTATAAGGTCACAAGTCATTCCCCAATTGACATTTTTTTAAATTAAGAAACTAAAGCTATATGTAATCATAGGGGAAAAATGCTCTGAAGCACTGTTAATTAGAGAATTGCAAATTAAAACAACAATGAGGTATCACCTCACACCTATCAGGCCAAAATGAGAAAAAAGGGAAAATGATCAATGTTGAAGAGGTTGTGAGAGGATTGGGAAACTGTTGCATTGCTTATGGGATTGTTAATGGATCCAGCCATTCTGGGGAACAATATGGAACTATGCCCAAAGAGCAATAAACTGTTCATACACTTTGACCCAGTAATTCCAATTGTTGGTCTATATCCAGAAGAAATGATTAAAAATGGAAAAGTCCTACATGTTCCAAAATATTCATAGCAGTTCTTTTTATAGTGGCAAAGAATTGGAAATTGAGGGGATGCCCATCAATTGAGGAATGGCTGAACAAGTTATGGTACATGAATGTTATGGACTACTATTGTTCTATAAGAAACCATAAGTGGTAGAACTCTGGAAAAGCATGGAATGACTTAGGGGATCTGATACTGAATGAAGGGAGTAGAACCAAGAGAACAGTGTATAATCACATTGTGAGATGAACAACCTTGATGGAAGCAGCTCCTCTCAGCAGCCCATTGAGCTGGAACAACTGTATTAGATCGCATCTCATGAACACTTAAAAAAAAATATTTCTTATATATCTCTTTCCCTTAATCCTAAATACTCATATCTAAAATGACTAATCTGTAAACATGTTTATCAAAATATGTATGTACAATGCTAACCTGACTGTTTGCCACTGAGGGAAAGGGGGTGGGAAGGGAGGGTGAAAGAAATTTTGAAACAAACAAAAAAAATTGATGAAAATAAATTGATTAATTAATTTTTTCCATCATTTTCTTAGACCAATAACAAAGAAATAAGCCAAGCACCGAATTGAAGTACCCACTTTCAAGTTTTAAATGCTGACAATAAAAAATTCACAATTGGCTCACTCCCACTTGATGAGTTTGGCAGACCACTACCCCTAATCAATCATCTGGTGGCTTCCTGTTTTAACTAACTATTCTTTTTGACTAGGTTGTTTTTTAGGTTTTTTGCAAGGCAAATGGGGTTAAGTGGCTTACCCAAGGTCACACAAATAGGTAATTATAAAGTGTCTGAGACCGGATTTGAACCCAGGTACTCCTGACTCCAGGGCCGGTGCTTTATCCACTGCGCCACCTAGCTGCCCCTTAACTAGGTTTTAGGTTCTTATTTCCATGCTGCTAAAAACCTGCAAGTTCTGTAAGCTCCTTCAAAATTCTTCACCCTAAAGCAAAGCCCTGATTGTCCCACTCCACTGAGAACTCCAAGGTTAAAACCCAGCTTAGTGATTTTTGTCTAGATTTCAGCTCATATACTACTTGAGAAACATTTGCGCTTTCAACTCATCCTCTTAATTTGCAGTAAATTTGTAGTAAAAAAAAATGTAGTAAAAAAATTCTGAGCAGGCTGTGGCTTTTTATTTTAGATTGATTTGAGCACATTTAACATGTGTTAAAGCGCATTATAGAATTTCAAGCCTCACAAATAGGTCCTTTCATCCATCACTAACCTATAGGCCCTGTGGAACTGAAATATTGCTGCAATTATATCCTAGTTAGTAAGACTATGGAGTGGTTTATGGGCAGGAAATGAATGGCTTTTATAATAAGAGAAAAAAGGGGGGGTGTACTTAGGCTTAAATTACTCCTATTGGAATATGTATAGGCCAACGATAACATTCTGATTCTACCAAAATGGAGAGCCAAAGCATCTTTCTGACTTTGATAGAAAGCTTCATGTCACAGTCTTGGTATAAGGTTGATGACTATCCATAAAGTTGAGTCCTTGGTGGAACCAGTCCTTGGCAAAGTTGATTCATTAGGCAAAGTTGTGTTTGACTAACCTCCCCTTCCTTTTTAACTGGCCCTTGAACTGTGCTACAAAAGCAGTCACTTTCCCTTCTATTCATAAAGGTAGTAGGCTACTCTCCCAAATAGATGCTAGCTATCCTAAGAACAGCCACAATAATTGTATTTTTTTTAAGTAACAGCTTGCAATGAGGCAAATTAAGGGATACAAGTGAAGCATTGATGTAATAAAACTTTTTAGAAGTTTTCCTCTGTGATGTATATTTGGATAGGAATTGATATTTATTGGAATAGAGACATCCTGGGTGAGGAAACTACTTTTATCAATACAGGTCAACAACTTCTCTGCAATTGATAATCATAGAAAATTTCCCAGAGCAGTGAAAGTTTAAGTGACTTACTCAGAGTCACACAGTCAGTATGTATCAGAAGCAGGATATGAATAGAAGTCTTCTGGTTTTGAGGTCATTTTTTTTATTTACATCATGCCACCTCACCATTAATAACAATAGCTAGACTTAGTATCAAGCTTTAAGGTTGACAAAGCATTTCACACATTATCTATCTTGATCCTATAACAATTGTTAATTTAGATACTATGATTATTTCCATTTTACAGTGGACTTCAGTAGCTATCTCATCCATTTTTTCTACCTCTTTCTACATAACCCTCTCATAATCAGAGTAATCATCAACTGTGATTTACTCTGATTATCAAAGCTAAAGGAAACAATTATACTATTGTAAATTGTTAATAAATTCCACAATGACACAAGTTTGTCTGAAAGGCACATTTAATTGTACTGCCTTCTAGGCAAGAATGGGGTATGACTATCATTTTCAATGTGCTAGAGTGATATATCTATGGGTACTTTTGATCTTGGCTTTTCAAAGTTTCAGTGAAAGGAACTGATACTAAAAAGTTCAGCAATTCCAATACTGTGAGTGGAAAATTTGAAATTGTCCAGTCTTCAGTTTTCAGTTTTTGAACTTACCACATACAACTTTTTCAGGTTCAGTTATGATGACCATTCTTACATAACATTTTGTCCTGAAATTCTGTGGGAATAAACAAAAAAAGAAAAGAAAACAGAGATAAATGTCATTATTTTATGCCACTGACCCATATGCTATGGGCACATGACAGATGCCTTATGTGTTTGATTCCCTTGTGCCATCCACCTCTATAATGAATAGGTGAGAATCTTCTTACCTGAAGTAATCCCTTGAGCTCTTTGTTGTTCTGTGAAAGACAGAGCTATAGAGGGCCACCAGTTCCCAAAAACTCTACGGAGTGTGGACTGGGCAGGTACCAAGTGACTAACCTCATGACTGTACCACATCATAGTGTGGGATACAAGAATTCTCTCTTGGGAACCTCAGATTCCCAAGACAAGAGACTATATTCACTTAGATTCATGTGTTATTACTTAACACTTACTGAGTACAGACATGCATTGGGCATTGTCCAGGCACCAAGAGGTACAAATATTGTCCCCACCTCAGAGTTTCTTGACTAATAATCAACAGTTCACTGAGATATGATCAAGGCCCTGAAAAAAATCTTTGAGGAGAATTGAAATGCCAATGAGGGCATGGTACCAATTCTGTTTTTACCTGAAATCAGTACCATGTTTTTTTAAAGTTTCTTAAGGGTTTTTTTTTGTTTTGTTTTAGTTTTGCAAGGCAATGGGTTTACGTGGCTTGACCAAGGCAACACGGCTAGGTAATTATTAAGTGTCAGAGGCCGGATTTGGACTCAGGTACTCCTGACTCCAGGGCTCTATCCATTGTGCCACCTAGCTGCCCCTGGCACCATGTTTTGATAATGTTTCCTGATATTCTTTTTAAGGTAGTCAGAGTGCCTTATAAAAGTGATAATAACAATAATAATAACATTCATTTGATACCTAAAATTCTCTAGAGCATTACAGACATATTATCTCATTTAATTTGCAATTTATTCATCAAGATTTAATAAGTACATACTATGTACAAAGAATTGTGTTAAGTGGCTTTAGAGATATAATTTCACTTGCTCTTCTCAGCAACCCTCTGAGATAGGTGCTATTACTGTCTCCATTTTATAATGGAGAGAACTGAGGCAAGAGAACTTATGTGATTTGCCTAGAATCATTCAACTACCAAATATCTGAGTCTGGATTTGAACTCCGATCTTCCTGACTCCAGAGACAGTACTCTATTCACTTCACCACTTAGCTACCTCCAAAAGAATATAAAGAATAGATAAAAGAATATAAAAATATAAAAAATATAAAGAATAGATAAAAATAACACAAGATCGTTGGTAAGGGGAGATAACAATGGCATATAGAGTGATCAAGAAAGACTTAAGCTAAAGTGATTCTTAAGCTTAATTTTGAAGGAATAAGAATAATATAAACTATTCAAGATTAATTTAAAAAATAGTTATAGAGACTTGAGAGAGAAAGAAATCAGAGAACTCCTGAAGAAGGAAGATATGGAAAATGATTCTATATCTATATGTCGATAGGAAATCCAAAATGATGAAAATGTAAGTTGGATAAAGAATAGAACAGAAAGTTTGGTCATTGCTAATCATATATAACAAACAACAAAACACTTAAAGGAGATGAAACACTAGAATATCTTTAGAACTGGAGAACTGAACTCTAGATAAGATCAATAATTATTTACTTTACAGTGGCTCATGAAATTCCAGGAAAGCACTGACTAGTCTTTCCAATATAAGACTATTCCCACCTTTCTTAAAAGATATCACATCCTTAACAGAAAGATAGGAACATTAGTAACCCTTGAATAGGTCACTTTCATGTTTATATACTTTATTTAAAGTATCCACAATTTACACAATAAACACTTAGGAGAGAAAAATAATACATTGACTGGAGAGCAAAAAAAATGTCCTAAAATATTCCTCTATTATAATGATTATCATTACCAATTATAAAATTATTGGGAAAACGTGCAAGAAGAACTGTAACTTTTACATTACCATTCAAAGGAAATGTAAGATGCGTAAATTTAGAGTAAACACCACAGGTGTTCACATGAACTATTTGTGCCTGATTTGTAGAGAATTCTAAGCTTATATTGGTTTCATCAGTCACAGTCAGACCCTCTGTAACTTGTCTCAAACATAGTGATGTTATTTTGGTCTTCTTCAATAAAAAAGGACAAAAACCAACCAAAATCATAAAATCTTTTACTCAGTTCTGAACTCATGACTTTTTCATGTACTGCAAATTCATAAAAATAGAGCCAAATAGAATGAAAAAACTGAAATGTTTTATTTATACATGTAATTGGTGATCTCATCAGCTTTCATTGGTTTTATTATCATATCTTTGTAGATGATTCCTAGATCTCTATATGCAATTTATCTTCTCTTTTGAAGTATAATACCATTTGTTGGACAATTTAGACTAAATGTCCCAGAAATATCTTTAAGGTCACATGCTTAAAACAGAACTTTTCTACCATTCTTCTCATATTTCATCTTTCCAGAATACCACCAATCTTGTAGTCATCAAAGTTTACAAATGGATAATGATCCTCATGATTAGATGCCAAACTTCTTGTTTCTATTTTTACAACAACTCTCAAATGCATTCCTATTCTTCACTTATTCATTCCCATTACTGACTTACTCAATCTACTCATTATCATCTTCATTACCTTTCACTTCCATTTAAAAATACACTTTTATTTGGTACCATAACAACAGGCTTCCTTCCATTTCAATCCTTCTTCCACACAGTTGCTTTTTTCCTAAGGTACAGGTCTGATCATGACACTCTGGGATTTCCTAGTTCCATTAAGGAGCAAATATAAACTTCTCCACTGGACATTTAAAACTCATTAAAAAACCTAATCCCTTGCAACCTTCCATTCTTCTGATATTTTACTCCCATTCTCACACTGGCTTCTAGGTACGGATTATCCAATAGTCTACATAGATAATGAATGCTCCCATCTAGGTGCCTAGGATACTTTCTTTCCTCACATCAACCTCTTAAAATCCTTGATTTCCTTCAAGAGTCAAACATTTCATATGAAACCTTTCCTGATCCCACATCTGTTAAGGTTTCCTCCTCCTAAAATTAACATACATTCTGTATATGTTCATGTGTGTGTTTGTGTGTGTGCATGTTTCCCCCCATTAGAAGATAAATTATTCAGAGGAAAGGAATATATCTCTTTTGTCTCACGATCAAAAACATTTGATGCAATCATGTGGATTTAGATGTTTTTGTTTTTTAAATGGTTAAATATATTATGTTGCTCAAATGTTGAAGCATCCATGCATTTCTGGCATAATTCCAACTTGATCATGATGAATACTTTTTGCCAAGATTTTATTTAAATTTTTATATTTAATTGTCATTATTGTGATCCACAGTTCTCCTTATTTGCTTTATCTTTTCCTGCTCTAGACATTAGGATAACATTTATATCACAAAAAGTATCATTGAAAACTTTTTCTATTTTTGATAAAAAAAAGTTATGAAGTATAGATAGGTACTCATTAGTCTTTGAAAACTTGAAAAAAATTTCTTTAACCTCCATTTTGGCAAGTGAGGTTTCCGCTCCCATCTTGGGCAGTAAATTTATAGCTATTTCAACTGATTTCTAAAATTTGATTAAGATCTTTCTTTGGATTATTTTTAATTTTGTAGATAATGCTGTTTCCTTTAAATTCAGTTTTGTTGGCACATAGCTGTGTATTATGAGTTCTAATGATTCTTTTTTATTTCTTCTATTCATTATGATTTCACTTTATTCATTTTGTTATTTCTTTTTTCCTCCCTCTTCTTTTTATTTAATCTAAAATTTACAGGCAGCTAGGTGGTGCAGTGGATAGAGCACTGGTCTTGGATTCAGAAGGACAGGAGTTTGAATCTAACCTCAGACCCTTGCCATTTACTAACTATGTGACCTTGGACAAGTCACTTAACCCTGATTGCCCTGCATTCAGGTCCATCTCCAGTCATCCTGATTCATATGGACCCAGATGACTCTGGAAGAGAAAGTGAAGCTGGTGACTTAATCTCCTTCACTCAAATCCAGTTCACTTAATCATCATGGCATTACCTCCCTGCTATCTTAGTCTTCTTAAAAAATGAAAGACAAACTTTATTATCTAAAGTTTATCAATTGTGTAAGTTTTCTTGTGGTTTTTTATGGGGGGGGGGGCGTGTTGTAAAGGAGGAAGGGTTAAGTGACATTCCCAGGCTGAGCTAGCTGAGGCTAACTTTTAATGAAAGTTTTGTTAGTCTTTTCAAAGAACTAGCCATTAGGTTTTTTTAATCACTTCTATTTTGGTTTCTAATTTGTTTATTTCTTCAGATTTTTCAAAATTTCTTCATTTTTACCAATTTTGGACTTTTTATATACTAGTTTTCAAATTTTTAAAAGCTATTCAGTTGGGGGTCTAGGTGGTGCAGTGGATAGAGCACCAGCCTGGAGTCTGGAGTACCTGAGTTCAAATCAGACCTCAGACACTTAATAATTACCTAGCTGTGTGGCCTTGGGCAAGCCACTTAACCCCATTTGCCTTGCAAAAAACCTAAAAAAAGCTATTCAGTTAATTAATCCTCTCATTTTCAGTGTTATTTATGTAGAATTTTAGGGTTTCTTTGGTTTGGGGTTTTGGGATTTGGGGGGATTTTGGTTCTGAAGACTGTTTTAGCTCCATCTAAAAAACTGTGGCATGTTGCATCATCCTGGTAATCATCTTTTACATTATACATTGTTAGTAGAGCTGTAAATTACTTTAAGCATACCTGAAAACAATTCAAAAATTCTTCAGGAAGTTACTGAACTGCTTTTACTTTTTGACACATCAGTCCCATTAGCTAACACAGCTCTTCTGAAAATTCACATTTCCCAGATTCCCCTTCATCTTGCTTACTTGCCCATGGAAAATACTTTGGGAGTCTTTGCTCTGGGTACTTAGTTACAAGAAAAAAAGGTGAAAAACATTTCCCCCAAAGAAAGAAAAATTTGGTTCAGTTTTTTTTTTCAGTTTACTATTTAACAAACCTCTAGTGGGGTCCTCCGGGCTGGGAGTATTGTACTTGCTTTTTAATGTGTTTTAGGATGGGTTCAGTACCAAAAATATGGTCCATGATGAGGGGTTAGGATGGGTGTAGGCACCCTGTTGTCATACTCATCAATTCCAAAAACCTCTCTACCTAGTAGACAAGGGACAAATTGTTTAAAGCCTTGATTGTGACTGGGTTCTAGAGTTTCCATAAACAGGAGAAATAGAATGAATCAGGTTGGGATAGATATGTTTTTTCTTACACAGAAAAATGTTAACCAAAAATCTCAAACAACTGATAGGAAATCTTTGCTTAGCAAAACAGGACAAACTCATGACAATTCTATTGTCAGTGGCAATCCTCTCTAAGAGTGCTAGAAAGATTTCTAGGAAATTCTTTCTTGTCTCCATTTGGTTCCTACCTGCCAAGACCCATTCAACCCATGGGATCTCTAGAATTCATAGATATTTATATTCTTTTGCCTATGATTGGAAAAAACAAACACAATAGAGATAACCTAATATCACTCTCACTTGCCTGGGCAGTACATTGAGTGCTATGTAATGACAGTTTTATGTGTTAAGGCAAGTTGCTACATAGCCTTTCATGAAACAGCTCAAAATACTCCTGGAATAATTTTCAAGAAAAAAGAAGGTGTTCTGAAGGAGAAGTGGCTATGTTTTAAATATCCATGAAGTCACCAGCTTGTGATCTCTTCAGTCACTAATAAGGACAACTCTGTTTCATCTCCAAATATAAGTCATGACTGAAAATAGACCCCAGAGCTCCTAAATGGTTAAACAGATCCAGGAATGGCAATTCTTAACCATATTCCTTAGGATGATCCTATAGACCAAATGAACATTACTGCAATATTTATTAAAAAAATAAAACTCAGATGAGAAATTTTTATGAGACATTCTCAGTAATCTTATTCTCTTTCTCTGTAGTCATTTCCCAAATATGTCATAAAAGATAATTTCTAAAGAAATTTTTTATAAATACCAGTGTGAAAGAAAATGGTTCACAAAACTCTTAGTCAAATATTTCAAGCTTTGAAAATCTTTTCCTAACAATCATCTTCTTGCCCTCTTTTAATTACTCTTAGAAAATTACCTTTTTTATACCTCAGTTTCCCTACAAGCAAAGATTATTTTTCAGAAACTCCATATAACATCCACAGTCTTTACAATTGTAACATTTTGGAATCATTGTCAGCTCTTTTTAGAAAAATAAATGACAAAGACAAGGAATTAGAAATATGAACAAAAGGATCCTCTTTTATGCAGTGATTAAAACATAAGGATTTCTTCTTGGGAGTAATTGATTACAACCTTTCCTATTAGTGATATTTTTCACCTTATTTCAGTATATACTTTCCATAAAATTCTTCAGAAACTATGCCATAGGTTATTTTATTAAACAGGACAAGTAGAATAGTCATGTGATATATTTACTTGCATGGAAGTTTCCATTGGAAATCATAAAATACTTATTTGTAGAAACTTTCACCCAAGATTGTGACTACTATGATTTTGAGCAGTCTGTGAACTCTGATATTTGTCTTTGATGATAAAAAAAATTTTGAAATAGGCAGAACTGAAAGAAATATGAAGTTGAACTGGATTGGCTTACATGTCTCAGGCATAGCTAACATGTTCATGTATTTTCACCAAAATCATCAGATCTAGATGAAGAGGATATCAGACTTATTTGTATACACGAGGATATTAATTTCTAGTGACTAACATTGGATGTGTGCCATACAAGTTCTCGGAAAACAGTGTTATTATAGCAGATCATCCCTTAGCGACCTTTGATGTTTGGGAGAAAATTTCCCTGGAAGATAATTCTTTTCTTTCCTTAACATACCTTTCAGGATTTTATAAGAAGGCCACCACAAAGATCAGAAAGAAAGAAGGAGGGGATCTTTCATTGAAATTCTTAATTCTCATTCAACCATTTGATTTTTTCAAAAATGATTAACAATTATGTATTTCTT
Source organism: Macrotis lagotis (assembly GCF_037893015.1). Classification (NCBI taxonomy): domain Eukaryota; kingdom Metazoa; phylum Chordata; class Mammalia; order Peramelemorphia; family Peramelidae; genus Macrotis; species Macrotis lagotis. The sequence goes on from NC_133666.1 coordinate 580,976,063, forward strand.
CTCCTTCCAATTATACTTGTGTTGCAAGAATAATAAGAAAGAAAACAAGCAGAGGTTTCCTGGTGACTGTCAAGGATGTGTGATTCTGTCTTTGAAGTGTATTTTGTTAGATTTTCTTGTGCAAGTAAGGGGAGGAAGTATTTCCATTGATGAAATAATAAGATTACCATGTTGAGTGTGCTGATTTGTTTCCTTATTGTAAGTAAATTTGTTTTCAAAATTTCTTTAATTTAGCTGAATAATTGATCTGATTTGGCAAGTCTTATTACCATCTTAGGTCTGGAAGGGACCATAAGAGGCTTCATTCCTCTGTTGTCAAGAAGGACCAATCTTTAATCTATTTAATTTTTAAAAAGCTCTAGAAAAGAAAATTATGCAAACCCTTTCAGTATGTCATTGCAGTGTTTATATGTGTATATGTAAACCTATTTTTACACATAAATAACATGTTATAAGAAAAATATGTCCTTATGACCAACATTTGTCAATCAATTCAAGTTTATTAGTTATGAACACAATTTATAACTGAGAATAGATAGTTCCAGTAGGTTAACATGGGAAGGTGATTACTCTGTTGTACCTCAGCTTAGTCATACATTCCTCTGAGTTAGGGAATATTTTGAGTTATCATTTATCAACATGCATTTATTAAGAGCTTACTATATTCAGGCACTGTCTAAATACTAGGGATAGAAAGAAAGGCAAAAACATAGCAGTAACCAAGAGAACAATGTACACATCAACAACAATATTATGGGATGAACAACAACAACGTGGCAGTCCAGAGAGCTAGGACAACTGTATTTGACTGGTTATGGACTGTATTATCCCCAACCCAGAGGAAGAAAAACAAAACAAAAGAAAACTCACAGTTAAAAAAAAAAACAAGCCTACTGAATCTGATGAACGGATTTTATAAAAATTATCTCTTATGTATCTCTTTTCCTAATTTGTAAACACATTTAACTATATCTATATATATATATCTATATATATATATATATATATGTGTGTATCTATCTCTATCTCTATCTCTATCTCTATCTCTATCTCTATCTCTATCTCTATCTATATGTAAAATGCTAACCTGAGTGTTCCCTGCTGAGGGGAGGGGGAAGGGAAAGGAGGGTGGAGGGAAATTTTGTAGTTTGGAAATATGTATGTGCATATGGATGGAAACAAATTAATTAATTAAAAAAACATAGCACTGACCAGGCATTGGCCCTGCAGTCAGGAGGACCTGAGTTCAAATCTGTCCTCAGACACTTAATAATTGAATAGCTCTGCGACCTTGGGCAACACTTAACCCCACTGCCTTGCCAAAAAAAAAAAAAATTGTCCCTGCCTGCAAGGAGTTCATGTTCTTGAGGAAGAAACCACATGCAAATAATTTTGTACAAATAGGGTCTATATAATATAAATGGTAGGTAATGGCAGAGAAGAGTGGTGGGACCACAAAAGGCCTCTACAGGGTTGCATCACCTGGATATTAGAAAACATAAGGGGGGTAGCTAGGTGGCGCAGTGGATGGAGAACTGGCCCTGGAGTCAGGAGTACCTGAGTTCAAATCTGACCTCAGACATTTAAGAAATACCTAGCTGTGTGGCCTTGGGCAAGTCACTTAACCCCATTTGCCTTGCAAAAACAAACAAACAAAAAAAAACAACAACATAAAGGAAAAACTACTAAACCTGTACCTTATTCCAAAAAGAACTATGGTATTTCCTATAGTTGCCTGAACTGCTGAATTGTCAGCATCTATATTTTCTGTGTCCCTTGGAAAATAGAAAGTGCAAGGAAAGAGAAAATCAATGTGACTAAGAAATAGTGCAAAAAATGAGTTCCAATTCTCCATTATCCACCTGTGATATTCAACAACAATTTCACTAAAATTAATTAATCATATGGTCAAGCATAGCTAGGCATGCAGAAGGCATGCAGGAGCTCAGCATGCAAGAAAAAGAAAGGGAAGAGAGCAAACTTTTATATAGCACCCACTGTGTGTTTAATACTGAGCTAAGCACATTCTACAAATGATTCATTTGGTACTCACAAATACTCTGGAGGCAAATGCTATTTTATTATTATAATTATTATTATTATTATTATTATTATTCCAATTTACATTGAGGAAACTAATGCAAATAGAGATTAAATGACTTGCCCAGGGTCACAGAGCAAATAAGCATTTGACTTGACTCAGGTCTTCTAGACTCCAAGTCAAGTATTCCATCCTCTTTACCACCAGTTGCCTCTAAGAAACAGTACCAGTCCTCGAGGAACTTCCATCCCTCTAGAGACATGTCTTGCACGTAGATATGCTGTTACAAAGTAAAATAAAATAATTACTTTGGAGATTAAGTGGAAGAGGGAAGTAAGAAAAAGTGTCGTGCAGGTGCCAATGGAGTTGCACTTTGAAGAGCTAGGGATTGTGAGAATGGAAAGGAATAACATATCCTTCAGATATAGATGACTAAGCAAAAGAAGAGACAACAAGGGCAGCTAGGTGGCTCAATGGACAGAGCACCGGCCCTGGAGTCAGGAGGACCTGAGTTCAAATCCAGGCTCAGACACTTAATAATTACCTAGCTGTGCGACCTTGGGCAAGACACTTAACCCCGTTGCCTTAAATAAATAAAATTTAAGCAAACAAAAAAAAGAGACAAGAAGGGAATGGAATGTCTTATATGTGGAATATCTAGATAACCAGTTTCATGAAACAAAAAAGAAATGATCATAAATACAGATAGCATGGACATACTTCTACCATTATGTTCTTCCCATTACACATTGTGTGTGTGTGTGTGTGTGTGTGTGTGTGTGTGTGTGTGAAGATAGGGCAATTCCATTGCCAATATCTTCTCTATTACAGAGATGTTAGAAGCTATCTCATTCTGGAAGTGTGTTTCGAAATCTTATCTCTCTAGCTACCTCTGAATTAATCTGGATTCACAGTAAAATTCAAAGAGGTAATGAAAGCAGCAGAACTCTCTCTAGGTTGCTACTGTATCCTACAAGTAGTATGTGGTTAAACACACACACGCACACGCGCACATATATATATATATATATGTATACATATATGAATGTATATGTATGTGTATGTGCAGGGGTGTGTATAACTACATTCATATATATATATATATATGTGTGTGTGTGTGTGTGTGTGTGTGTGTGTGTGTGTGTATATATAATACATATGAATATTTATGCACCTATGTATAGACACATTTCTTGTCCAGTCATTTCATTCTTCATAATTCCTTTTTCAGTCTTTTCATTTCAGTCTTCCTGACTCTGTTTGGGGTTTTCTTTTCATCAGCACCATAGTGGTATGCCATTTCCTTTTCCAGTTCATTTTACAGATTAAGAAATGACTTGCCCAGGATCACACCTCTACTAAGTTATGAGGTCAGATCTGAACACAAGAAGAAGAGTTCTTCTGACTCTAGACCTGGCACTTCATTCAATGGACCACATAGTTGGTGCAGCATCCATATCTACATTCATATACATATGTATATGTAGTATACATGACACACAATGCATATACATATATACATGATTATCTATGCATATACATGTTTTTATTACTGTTGTTCAGTTGTGTCCAACTCTTTGTGTTCTCATTATAAAGATTTCTTAACCAAGATATCATTTACCATTTCCTTCTCTAGTGAATCAAAGCAAATAGAGATTAAGGGATTGACAGAGGCTCACCCAGACAGTAAGTATCTGAAACTAGATTTGAACTCAGAAAGAGGAAACTTCCTGATTGTGAGATTTACTGTGAGAATGGCAATTAATAATGTATCCTTCAGATGTGGATGATTAAGCAAAGGAAGAGACAAGAAGGGCAGCTAGGTGGCTCAGTGCCTGATACTTTATTCACTGGGTCACCTAGGTGCCTCACACACATACATATATATATATATATATATATATATATATATATATATATACATATAATGCACATAAATACACATAAATATACAGATATTTATCTACAAATATGCTAATGCATATATCTATATATCTAAATGTATATTCCATGAAAAGTATGATCTTATTTAATATACTCAATTATTCTAGACTATAAGTCCAAATAAATTGTCTTCTGAACAATTATATTCCAAGTTAGTCTCTTCATTAAAGTGACTTTGAAGCCACTAGTGGTGGTTATGAAATCATGTGTGATCTTAACTATATTTGCTCAATACCTGAATTTTTTCTTTCTCATTATATGTCATATTTTTTCTTTGATATAGAAACTCTGAATCTTTGTTATGATGATGCTGGGAATATTCATTTGAGGCTTTCTTCCAGGAAGTAACTTTGGATTCTAATTATTTCTGCTTTGTTCTCTAGTTCAAAGATAAAAAAAGACATATTTCATTTATGATTTCTTGAAATAGAATGATCATGTAGTTAGGTCAGTTCAATGAATCTTAGTATAGTACAAAATACCATACTTTGTTCCTACATATTCAAACTTTTAACTTCATTTTATTGTTTGTACCATGGAGTCATTGACTTCTATTTGGTACATTCAAATTTTGAAGGACTTTTTTTATTTTTAAAAAAGATTTTTGCCTCTTCTGTCAAACTTAATTCTCTTCCAAATTTTTTTTCTTCTATACCTCTCATTTCTTTCTAATGTGTTTTCCATCAGTTCCTCTCATTTCATTTAGGAAAATATTTTTAATTTTTTTTTAATTCTTGCTTCATCTCTTCCAGGAATTCTAATAGCTTTTATGCCCAAGTTGTGTTTTTCTCTGAGGCTTTACTAATAAATGTTTTGGAATCATTCTGTTTTTCTAGGTTTTTTAAGGTTGGGTTTATATTCACTGGTACTGAAGCTATTTGTTTTTTTCTTTAATTGACATTACATTTTTCCAAATATATGTTATGAAAGATTTTTCAACATTAATCCATATGCAAATGCATATTTTTAATTTACAAAATTTCCTTCCACACTCCCTTGTCATTCCCCTTCTCTCAGTGGCAGTCAGGTTAATATTGTACATGCATATTTGTGATAAACACGTTTAAATATTAGTCATTTTTGGTATACATAATTATGATTAAGGGAAAGAGATACATAAGAGATAATGTTTATAAAGTGTTCATCAGGTTCAGAAGGGTTTTTTGTTTTTGTTTTTGTTTTTGTTTTGTTTTGTTTTTCTTCCTCTGGATGGGAATAGCATTGTCCATAACCAGTATAATATGGTTATCCTGGCTCTCTGAACTGTTAGAGGAGCTGCTTCCATCAAGGTTGATCATCTCACAATGTTGTTGTTTTTTCTTTGTTCGGATTCATCCTGGTTTAGGTATCAGCACCAGGTTGGCATCATAAAAAAAATTTGGCAGAACCCTTTTTTCTTCTACTTTTTAAAGGGTTTATGTAGAATGGAAATTAATTGATCCTTAAATGTTTGGTATAAATATTAGTGCATTTATTGATTGTTTCTTCGATTTCATTTTCTTAAATGGGGGTATTTAAGTGTTTTATTTCCTCTTCTGTCAATCTGAGTCATTTGTATTATTTGTAAATATTCATCCATTTCACTCAGGGTGTTCAATTTATTAGCATACACCTCAGCAAAGTAGTTCTGAATTATCTCTTTTATTTCATCCCCATTGGACATAAAGACCAAAACTTTAATAATGGGGTACCTAAATCTCCCTCTCTCAGAACTAGATAAATCTAACCACAAAATAAACAAGAAAGAAGTTAAGAAGGTGAATGAAATCTTAGAAAAACAGGCATGATAGATCTCTGTAGAAGACTTAATGAGAATAAAAAAGAAATATATCTTTTTCTCGATAGTACATGGCACCTATATCAAAATTGACCACCTACTAGGGCACAAAATCCTTATAATCAAATGCAGAAAGGTAGAAATAATAAATACACATTTCCCAGACCATGATACAGTTTAAATTACATGTAATAAAGGGTCATGGAAAGATAAACCAAAAATTGATTGGAAATTAAATGACTTCACCTAAAATAATGCATGGAACAAACAGCAAATAATAGAAATAATCAATAATTATATCAAAGATAATGATACTAATGAGACATCATACCAAAACTTATGGGAGGCAGCAAAGGCAATTTTGAGGGGGAGTCTTCATATCTCTAAATGCCTATATGAAAAAAAATAAAGAGGAGATCAATGAATTAGGTATGCAACTAAAAAAGCTAGAAAGAGAACAAATTAAAAATCCCCAATTAAATACCAAAATAGAAATCCTGAAAATTAAGAGAGATATAAATAAAATTTAAAGCAAGAAAACCATTTATCTCATAAATAAAACTGAGTTGATTCTATGAAAAAGTCAATAAAATAGACAAACCTTTGGTTAATCTGATTTTTTTTAAAAAAAGAAAGAAGATAACCAAATTACCAGTATCAAAAATGATAAGGGTGAACTAACCACCAATGAGGAGGAAATTAAAGAGATAATTCAGAGTTACTTTGTTGAACTCTATGGCAGTAAATTGGATAACCTAAGTAAAATGGATGAATATTTACAAAAGCACAAACTGTCCAGATTAAAAGAAGATGAAATAAATTACTTAACCCCATTTAAGAAAAAAAAATGAAGAAACCATCAACAAACTCCATAAGAAAAAGTGTTCAGGTCCATGTGAATTTACAAGTGAATACCTAACTTTGAACAATTCATTCCTATTCTATATAAACTATTTTTAAAAAATAGGAAAGGAAGGAGTTCTGCCAAACTCATTTTATCACATCAACATGATGCTGATACCTAAATCAGGAAGAACCAAAACAAAGAAAACTGCAGAGCAATCTTCCTAATGAATATTGATGCAAAAATCTTAAATAAAGTTTTAGTAATGTGACAACAGCAAATTATTACAAGAGTAATACACCCATGATAAAGTAAAATTTATACGAGGTAGGGTAGGGATGGTCCAACATTAAAAAACACTCAACATAATTAAACATATCAATAGCAAAACCAACAGAAATCATGATTATCTCAAGAGATGTTGAAAAAGCCTTTGATAAAATACAACATCCATTCCTAATAAAAACACAGAAAGTATAGGAATAGATGGAGTTTTCCTAAAAATAATAAATGGTATCTATCTAAAACTATCAACAAATATTATATGTAATGGAAACAAATTCAGATCATTTCCAATAAAATCAAGAGTTTAACAAGGATGCTCATTATTACAATTACTATTCAATATAGCATTAGAAACACTAGCTTTAGCAATAAGAAAATAAAAAGAAATTAAAGGAATCAGAACTGACAATGAAGAAGCATAACTTGCACTCTTTAGAGATGATATGATGGTATACCTAGAGAACCTGAGAAAATCATCTAAAAAATTCCTTGAAACAACAAATTCAGCAAAGTAGCCGAATATAAAATAAACCCACAAAAATGATCAGCATTTCTGTATATGAACAGCAAACCCCAAGATCAAGAGAAAGAAAGAAAAAGTCCATTTAAAATAACTATAGACAACCTTAAATACTTGGGAATCTACCTCCCAGGACAAACTGAGAAACATTCTGAATACAATTATAAAGCACTTCTCACCCAAATAAAGTAAGATCTAAATAATTAGAAAAATGTTCAATCCTTTTGGCTAGCTCCAACTAATATAATACAAATGATGATTTGGGTCAGTTAGGTTGCACAGTGGGTAGAGCACCAGCCCTGGAGTCAGGAGAACCTTAGTTCAAATCCAGCCTCAGACACTTAGTAATTACCTAGCTGTGTGACCTCGAGCAAGTCACTTAACCCCATCATTTTGCCAAAAAACCTTCAAAAATGACAACTCTACCCAAATTAAACTACTTATTCAGTACCTTACTGATCAAACTACCAAATAACTATTTTACCAAGCTAGGAAAAAAATAATAACAAAATTCATCTGGAGCTTCAAAAGGACAAGAATAGCAAGGTAACTGATGAAAAAAATGTAAAATTGTCCTGGTTCTACCAGATCTAAAACTAGTTTAGAGTTAACACCCCCTGCTTTTCATCAGGGCTTTTTGTCTCAAAAAGAGAGATGTCATCTTGGATCTCTTCAGTGGAGAGGCAAGACCCAACTATACCCATATCCTTTAAGTCTAATCTTTTCAATTATATTCGAGTCTTTAATTATCTTAAGAAAAGTAAAGTTTTCAAGAATTAGAAGTATTTTCTCTCTTAGGGTTGTATTCAATTTGATGTTCTTGACCAACATTTGTTTAGTATTGTTTTGTTTTTTCCTTCACCTTTTTCACTTACTTTTTTGCAACTCTTGAGTAATGTATTTGGTAGTTGAATTAATTTTTCAGTTCTGCTCTTCATGTCAGGAAATTCTGGAAGTCTTCTATTTCATTGAACATCCATCATTTTCCCTGATGGTATATGTTGAATTTTGCAGGGTAATATATTCAGGGTTGTAATCTCATGTCCTTTTCCCTCTGATATATGTTTTTCCAGGTCTCCTGGTCCTTCAGTGTTGAGACTGATAGGTCCTGTAGGAGTCGGATTGTGTTTCCTTTGTATTTAAATTGTTTTCTTTATGCTGCTTGCTGTATTCCCTACTTTATTTTAGCATTCTGGAATTTAATTTAGCTGTTGGAGGTTTTGTCCTGAGATGTCTTTCTGGAGGGGTTCTATGTATTCTTTCAATGCTTATATTGTCTTCTTGTTCTAGCCAATTTGGACAATTTTCCTTAATAATTTCCTACATAATATTTCCAGGTTCTTTTTTTATCTAGGCTTTCTGATGATTCATAGATTATCTCTCCTGGATCAATTTTCTAGGTCTTTGGTTTTCCTACAAGGTACTTTCCATTTTCTTCAATTTTTTCAGCCTTTTTATTTTGTTTGATGGAATCTTATAGTCTTGTAGATTCATTGCTCTGTTTGTTTCTATTTGTTTAAATCTAATTCTTAGGGTTTTATTTTCTTCAATTGTCTTTTGCCTTTCCTATTTAAAGGTGTCGAATTCTCTGGTCAACTTTTCATAATTTTCCTCTGTAACTCTTATTTTTTCTGCATTTTTCTTCTTCCACTCTTCTTTGGTTTTTATTTTTTTTTAAACTTTTCTATAAGTCTTTGGATTTAAGTCTAATTCATAGACTCTTTTGAGACTTTCCATGTAGGTAATTTTTCACTGCTTTCTTCTCAGGTAACCTTGTTATCTTGTTTATCCACATAGTAGCATTTTATGGTTAGCACACTTTTTAGTTTTTTTGCTCATTTTGATTATTTGAGATCTATTCCTGGGGTTTAGGGGTTTAGGGGTTTAGACCCAGACTTTTTATGTTGAAGTTAGGGTCTGAACCCTAGCTTATTGTTGGCCAAGATGGTGCCTATGTATTCCAGGTCTTGCATTTGCATAAGTATGTTTCCTCCTTTATGTTCAGGTTCAAACTTAGCAGTGGTTTATTCCTACCCCAGTTCTGTATTTTGCCCTAGTATTCCCAGTGTCTGATTTTGTTTGGGGTTGGGATACTCCCTGGAGGCTTGCTATCTAGCTTCCAGGACCTTTACTGTTATCATGGTATCAGGACCTGGATTGCACTGTAGTTAAAAGCCTCCAGCTGACTTTCCCACTCTCCTGTGTGCTACGTTTTTACTGCCCCTTTCCCCCCAAAGAGACAGACCTTCACTAAAGATCTTTCAGGATGTCTACCATTGAAAACTTCTTTAAATCTTCTCTTTTTCTTGGTAGGATCTGTAGCTCGAATGTCAGTGCAGAGGCTTCATTTATCTTTGAAAGGGAAAAGTTCCAGGAGTGTGTTAGATTCACACTGCCATCTTGGCTCTGTCCCAGAAATCCTGAAGCTGTTTTCTTCAATATTTGAGTATTTTTTTTATTTCAGGATCTCAGGGACAGACGAGAGACCTATAATCTTTCAGTGCTCCCAATAAGATCTATTTGGTGGTTTGATTGCTTCCCTCCTGATATGAGTGGGGCCGATTCCTAAGGTGGACTTTGATCTAAGCAATAAATAGACAGCTTCTGAACCCAGTCATTTACCAGCTAGCTTGAAAGTTCTGCAGGTGATAGGATTATAGGTTCCCCTTTGACCTAGGGATTTTTGCCCTAGTTATTGCTTTGCTGGCTCAGTTACATGTTGAATTACAACTCTGCTATGCTCCAGGGGTCTGAAACACACATGTATTGCTTAATTTGCTTTTGAATTTCCTACTCTCTCAGTGCAAGACTTCTATACCTGTTAATGCCACTTCTGTGGCATTCTTCTCAGTATCCTCTGCATCTATGACCTAGAATGGGATAGTGGGCAACACATTTTCCATTTCACACTTGTCCCCATTATGGTACCTTGGTTTGAGTGTAGAGATGCTCCAGTATAGGCTTGCATGCACACCTTCTCCCTGGGTCCTGGACCACCTGGCCCCAGCTCTTTGTGTTTGTCTCCCTTTACTGAGGAAGACAGGACAAAGCACTCATTATGGGCTTTTTTTGGTTGAATTATCTTATCAGGATTCAATCTGGTACATTTACTATATCTGGAGAAGTTTTATAGAAAGAAACTTGGTTGTCATGCTTTCTACAACTCTACCATCTTGATTTCACATTCTTGTTGATTACTTGTAATATTTCCCACAATGAACAAAGAGGTAGCTCCTACAACACTATTGTCAAATAATACAGCAACATTATATCATGTACCTCTTTCACCACAGAACCAAACCAGATAATTTTTTTTGAATTACTATCTGAATTGTGTTTTTGTATTCATATTAGAATGATCTATCTTGAGTAGGAATTTATTCTAGAAACTAGATAGTCTGTGAGATTATATATAAATTCAATATTTTATGATGCTATATTTCTGCTTTTTATCTTAAATGATTTTGTAAAATTTTCAAAACTGACATTCAAAAGGAAACAATAATATTATCTATTACATTTTACCTGAAATGTGAATTCCATCAGCATTAACCCTGATAAATGGTTGTCTGGATCTACTTAAAAATTTCCAGTGATAAAAGCATTAAATATATGGGGATGGTGGGATACAGTGGAAACAATGGGAAAAGTTCTGTAATCAGAAGATCTAGTACCAATCACATCTCTGAAGATTGCTACCTGTATGATCATGTTCAACTCAATCACTCTGGACCTCAGTTTCTTCATATGTAAGATGAGGGACTAAGACTGAATAAATAGCCTCTAAGTTCCTTTTCAGCTCTTGAACTATGATCATATGGACCAAGTTCTGTACCTTCTATCAGTGAAATATTGGCTAACTCTGGTTTACAATTTTTATATCTCTAAAATAAGATGTTGTACAAGATGGGCTTTAAGGTCCCTTCCAGATGTAAGTTTTATAACCTAAGTCCTGATCCAAGTTTTTTTCCATTATCAAACAGCTCCATGTGTTAGGAAGTTCTTCCTCCTATTATTAAATCTGAATATTTTATTTTATGTACTCCTAATTTTCTACTCTGGTGCCAAAATAGAATGTCTAATTTTTCTCCTGAATGAGAAACTTTCCAAAATTTATTTCCCTCAAATATGCTTTTTTGCCAGTCCAAATATCTCCTACTTCTTCAACTACTGCTTGTAATTAGAAACACCCCCATATAGTATCATTAGCAAGATGCATAGGAGAGGAGGTGCATTATGAACAACTCTGTGCAAACACCTTTAAGTCAAGTGGAAAGGTCCTTTCTACTGACTGCTGTAAATTACATAATATATCATAATAAGAAGAAATACAATTAATCTTTTATAAATTTTCTAGGGAGATGATTCTGTTACCAAAAGTTTATATTTTCAGAAAGAAAGCAAACTCTCAAATCTTTGGAACCCTTTGCAAAAAAATATATTTGGGCAGTTTATTAGATGAAGGAATTGGGGTCAAAATATAATTGGATTCGGATTGTGACTTTGACAGGTATTAGACCTATGGGTAAGTCATCTAGTCATTGGGCATATCAGGCAATTCTAAGAGAATACATTAACAAATTGGAAGTTCTCTGTGTTTAGTAGAAAGCCATACCAGACCTATGTTACACTAAGTGAAATATAGACTTATTGAAAGGAAACCAACCTATGGTTTATTGAACATCTACTATGGATATCTGTATGACACCATAATGTTTGTGTTACTGACCATCTTTTTGCTTTAGTCCTCTCCTCTGCTTCTTCTTTCTCTTTCTTGCTTCAAATTAGGGTCTCCCTATGGGAAGAGACTCACTTCTATCTAAGAGTGAAAAATCAAAATTCACATTTCTGTCTGACTCTCTTTAATAGCTAATTTGGTGACTCAAAAGTTTGGATTATCCTGGTATCTCATCTATCAACCTAAAAGACTTCATAATAGTCATATATAAAGATCACTTTTTGGAGGGAAAGACATTTTAACTGTATTTGATTTAAATTACTACTTGTCTCTAAGTACTCTTTCTCTCAGATCCTCTTCAAATCATATATGTTCTATTTTTCACAAATAAAATTGCTTTTATCTGAAAAAAGAAGTAAGTTACATTTTTTACACTAAAGTTCACAGCACACACACACACACACACACACACACACAAACACATATATATATATATATATATATATAATTTCATTTTATCTTTATAACAATTGTCTTAATTTCCAGCCTAATTATGCTTATTTTACAGATGAAGAAATTGAAGGTCATAAAGGTTAAGTTACTTATTCAGGGTAGTATAATTAATATGTTGGAGATAAGATTTGAACTTGAATTTTCCTAATTCCAAGTCCAGCATTCTATGAATGCTACATTAACTTTTCTGATAACAAGCTGTTGTCATTCTACCTCTACCTCTCCCTTGCTACCCCAAACCCTGATCTTCACCCTTATCGTGACTTCCAATTGCTTGTCCCCTCAGTTCTTCTCAGACCATAACCCTTGCAATGATTATATTTTCATCCTTTCTCTATCATGATCCTTTGATCTATCACTTTAATTCTATGTTGGCCTCCTCTCTTGTATCCCTGGCACCTAATTCTATCACTAGTCTTATCCTACCAACTCTCAGTGTTAGATTACTCACACCATCTGCTGCCTTATTCACATGTTGCTGAACAAAATGGAGAAAACTACAAAATTGTGCTGACTGAATTCACTAAGAAGTAATATTACATAATCTCAAGTGGAACCTCTTTGCCACAAAGCTATTCTTTTATACCTTTCTATTTAATTCACTATCCCATGCAAAATATGACTTTTCCAATTCTTTTTCCCCCTCCTCAAATTATTCATAGATCATCCTTCCTGTACCCTCTTGGTTGAGAATTTTTTACTGGAATAAAATGAGGCTATTCACCAAGTTGCCTTTTATTCATTCCTCATGTCATCTCATGAGATAGAGTCTTCCATTTTTATCCTGGTTCACCACTGTCTCAAGTTGAGGTGACTCTTACACATGGTAAGGAAAGTTCCTCTACATGAACAAGTAACCCCTTTCATTCCTATCTCCCCCCAGCAAATTGCCCCCTTTTCATGTCCACTCAGTTATTGTCAATCTTTCCATGTCTACTGGTTTGTTTTCCTTCTCCCTACACAGATGGCATTGTCTCTCCCATCCTCAAAAAAAAATCTTCAATAGTTTATCCATTTTCACTATCATCTAATATTTCTCCTCATTTTGGTGCTAAATTTTTTTGAGAAAGCTGTCCATAATTATTAACTCATCTTCCTCTCCTTTTACTCTTTTCTCTCTCTGCAGTATGGCTTCAGATCTTCAACTGAAACTACTCCATTCAAAGTTACAAATTATCTTAGTTGTCAAATCTCATTACCTTTTTCCTAATACTCATCTTTTCTTACTTCTCTGTTGCCACAATAACCTCTTTCTGGATACTATCTTCTCTTTAGGTTTTCATGACATTATTATTTTGATCCTCTTCCTTCCTGTCTATATTACCACTCCTTTTCAGTTTCCTTTGCTATTTCTTCATCAGGTCATTTCCACTATGACCCACCCCCCCCACCCCCCGCAGTGCTCAGTCCTGGAATCCTTTCTCATCTTTCTCTATATATTTCTTTTTTATCCATGCAATGTAGTATTTTTCCTCTTTACTTCTTATCTATTTTCCAATTGTATGCAGAAACAGTTTTCAACATTTATCCTTTTGCAAGGTTTTGAGTTTCACATTTCTCTACCATCTTCCTTTCCCACTCACTCCATTCCCCATGGCAACAATCTGATACAGGTTGTACATATAAAATTGCATTTAATACATTCTGTAGTAGTCATGTCATGAAAAAGAAATTAGAACCAAGGGAGGAAAAAACATAAGTTTTAAAAAGTGAACACAATATGCTTTGATCTGCATTCAAAATCCACAGTTTTTTTTCCTCTGGATGTGGATGGAATTTTCCTTAACAGTTCTCTCTGGATTGTCCTTAAATCACTAAACTACTGCAATTGTATGTGTCCATTATGTTTGATCACTCCACAATGTTGCTGTGAGTGTGTATAATGTTCTCCTGATTCTGTTCACTTCACTCAACATTAGTTCATGCAAGTCTTCCCTTGTTTTTCTGAAGTCAGCTATTGAGTTCTTACAGAACAGTAGTACTTCATAACATTCATATACCATAACTTGTTCAGCCATCCCCTCAACTTCCAATTCTTTGCCACAACTATTGAGGCTACAAATATTTTTGGCCATGTGAATCCTTTCCCCTTTTTTTAATGACCTCTTTGGAATATTGACTTAGTGGTGGTATTGCTGGATCAAAGAGCATGCACAGTTTTATTGCCCTATGGGCATAGTTCCAAATTACTCTCCAGAATGGCTGGATCAGTTCACAATTCTACCAACAATGCATTAGTGTCCCAGTTTTTCCACATCCTCTACAGCATTGATCACTTTTCTTTTATTGTCATTTTAGCCAATCTGATGGGTGTGAGGTAGTACCTCAGAGTTGTTTTAATTTGCATTTTTATAATCAATAATGATTTGAAGTACTTTGTCATATGAATATAGACACATTTAATTTTTCAACTGAAAACTGCCTTTTCATATTCCTTGACCATT
Source organism: Macrotis lagotis (assembly GCF_037893015.1). Taxonomy (NCBI): domain Eukaryota; kingdom Metazoa; phylum Chordata; class Mammalia; order Peramelemorphia; family Peramelidae; genus Macrotis; species Macrotis lagotis. The sequence continues at coordinate 580,991,109 of NC_133666.1, forward strand.
TATCAACTGATGGATGACTTATAAATTTGACTGAGTTATCTATATGTTTTAGAAATGAGTCCTTTATCAGAAACACTTGCTTTGAAAACTGTTTGCCACCTTTCTGCATTCATTCTAATCTTGGTTGCTTTAGTTTTATTTCTGCAAAAGCTTGTTAATTTAATACAGTAAATATTAGCCATTTTTCAGTTTATTATGTTCTCTTATCTCTTCTTTGGTTACAAACTTCTTCCCATTCCATAGATCTGACAGAATGTTCCTTGTTTTCCTAATTGGCTTATGATGCTTTTCTATATTATTTCCCTTGATTAATCTCTTGCTGTACTGTTACTTCTATTATCATCTCTAGGCTAAGTATTCAGTCCTAACCTCTTTCCTGCCCTTCAGTCTCTTGTCTTCAACTGTCTATTGGACATCTTAAGTAGGATGTCCTATAGACAACTTAAACTCAACATATTTAAAGTTGAACTTATTGTCTTTCCTTTAAATTTCACTCTCCTTCCTCATTTTCATTTTAATATTGAAGGCAACACAATTTCCCCAGTCACTTAATGAATGCTTGTTCACTGACAAATATATGTTCTTCTCTCTTCTCCTTCCTCTGTTTCTCTCTGTGTCTCTGTCTCTGTCTCTCCCTCTGTGTTTGTATGTATCTGTGTGTATGTGTGTGTGTGTGTGTGTGTGTGTGTGTGTCTGGTCAGTCTCTCCATTTCTGTCTCTGTCTCTGTTTGAGTGTCTCTATCTGCCTCTATGTATATGTGTCTCTCTATCTCTGTTTCTGTGTCACTTACTGTGTGTGTGTATCAATCCAATCTGTCTCTGTTTCTATTTTTCTGTCTCTGTGTGTATCTGTCTCTGTTTGTCTCCTCTGTCTGTCTCTATGTTTCTGTCTCTGTATCTCTGTCTTTCTCTGTCTCTCTGTATCTCTGTGTGTGTCTCTCCTTGTCTCTCCATCTCTGTCTTTCTGTCTCTCTGTCTTTCTCTGTCTCTCTGTATCTCTGTCTCTCTGTCTCTCTCTCTGTCTCTCTCTCTCTCTCTCTCTCTCTCTCTGTCTCTCTCTCTCTCTCTCTCCTCCCATATCCTATCTGTTTCCAAGGTCTATCAATTTTACTTTTATAACATCTCTCATACATGTTGCTTCTTCTCCTTTGACATTGCTATACACTTTTTTAGACCCTCATCACTTCAACACCTGGATCGCTGCTGTAGCTTTCTACTTGGTCTTCCTACCACTTCTCTACCTAATTTAATCCAATCTCTGCCCAGTTGTCAAATTGGTCCTCCTAAAACACAAGCCTGACCATGCTACCCCTTCCTACTTATAGCTCCCTATAACCTCCAAGATCAATTATAAAATTCTCCATTTACTCTATTCAAAGTTTTTCATAACCTAGTCCCTTCCTACCTTTTCAATTTCCTTCCATCTCACTCCCCTCCACATACTCTAGCAGGACCCAGTGCTTCCTTTCTGTTCCTCATAAAACACACTCATTCTCTTACCTCTGTACTATCTCCCAAGACTGAAATACACTCCCTTCTCACCTGTTCTCACTTCCCTGACTTCCTTTAAGGGTCAGCTAGAATTACACCTTCTATGAGGTTTTTCTCAATTCCTCCTTAATGTGAGTGCCTTCCCTCTATTGATTATCTCCAATGTATTTTTAATATTGCTTTATCTGTACGTAGCTGCTTGCTAGTTGTCTGTCCCATTATACTGTGACCTCCTTGAGAGCAAGGGCATGGGGTTTTTTTGTTTTGGGTTTGGGGGGATTTATTTTGCTGTTCTTCATAACACAAAGGCTTAGGACATAACTGACCCTTGATAAATTCTTGCTAAGTCCTCTGAAATAGCAACACAGCAATTTTTTATTTTGTTTTTCTTTAGTTGTATCTGATTCTTTGTGACTCCATTTGAGGTTTTCTTGGTAAAGATAATGAAGTAGTTTGCCATTTCCCTCTCCAGCTCATTTTGTAGTTGAAGAAACTAAAGTAAATAGAGTAAAGTGACTTACCCAGGGTCACACATCTAAGGAAGTGTCTGAGGTTAGATTTGAACTCACAAAGTTGAATCTTCCTGACTCCTGACCTGTCACTCAATATCTACTGTACCACTTAACTGCCTTGACAATAGGTATTCTTATTTGCAACCAGAGAGAGAGGCTTTAGATTAGAAGAACCTTTTTAGAGAACATTTTCTCCATGATCAATCATAAAATAAGGGCAGTTAGGTGGTAGAGTGGATAGAGAGTTGGATCTGGATTCAATTCAGAAAGACATCTTTATGAATTCAAATTTGACCTGAGACTCTCAGTGGTTGGGTAACCCTAAGCAAGTCACCTAACCCTGTTGCATCAGTTTTCTAATCTGTAAAATGAACTGGAGAAGGAAATGGTAAACCACTCTCGTATATTTTCTAGGAAATCCCTAGATAGGGTCATAAAGAGTTGGATGTGACTTAAAGGATTAAATAAATAATAGCAAGACTTTAAATGTCTCACCTCAATTTTTAACCAAAATTACTCCAATGAGCAAATGGGAAATGATGTTCTCTCTCCCTTGTGGCTTACACTTGGGAGTATAAAAAGGAGGAATGAAATGGAACTTCTCAAGTATTGCCCACCCCACCCCCTCTCTCTTAGTATTGCAAAAGACATCAAGAAGCATTCCAGTATTCAGAGTTCAGAGTATTTCTTTGGAAAGACAAAGACACTGCCCTGAACTGTAGCTGTTCCGTGTGCAGAGAGAAGATAAACTCTTATCGTCTATAATTTAAAGGGGGAGGTTTATTAAACTAGATAAGGATCAAGAAGTTATGATTGAATTCCATCTCTCTTTCTTATCAGAATACATTTATATTTTTAATAATTTGTGCCTCCAAAGTTGCAAGGTTCATGAATCCATCTTCCCTTACTCTCTTACTCTTTCCTTTTAGAGGACAAATAAAAGCAAGAGTCAAAGAGGTTTCTCAGACACCCACAAGCACTGTCAGGAAGTTAGAGAATGCTCCTCAAAATTGACGGTGAGTCAAATAGGAAAACCGTTCTGGTTGCCTATGGCAACCAGACAGCATCTATGTGACTTCTCCACATCAAAGAACTTGTATCCAAGGTACCAAAACCACCAAAGGCATGTGTGGCTGTAAAATGTTGCCAGAAACACACAAGGAAAGAAATCTGTCTAAGTAATTTTACTGCCATCTTTCCAAAAGCCAGAGCCTCTCGAAGCAATCTTCTCCATAACTACAGAATTATCAACCGTCAGAACTGGAAGAAACTTAGCATCCTCTTCTTTTATTTTACAGGTGAAGAAACTGAGATCCAGTTTCTTCTAAAGCATTTTGTCTAACATCACATGGATAATGGCAGGACTAAGACAAAAGTTCAGCAATCCTAATTTTAGTTCACTACTTTTCCCACTGTTTAACATATATAATTTGTTGTGCTCTAGATTTACCAACTCTGCTCCTTTCCAGGAATAGGAAGAAACATCTTCAAATCTAGTGTTTGAGCTTAAAGTAAAAAATCACCAGGGGATGACTGGAAACATGAAAAAATGAACTTTTTCCTCCCTAGGAACAGATCTTATGAATGCTAAATTATTGATTTTACTCATAAAACATCTGTACATAATTTTCCATACTTGTACTTATGTATATGCAGCATTTATGTGGATTGAGTTCGGGTCTAGAATTAGGAAGTCTAATCTTTGTGATTTCAAATATAACCTCAGATGCTTAGACTAGTTGTGTGACCCTGAGCAAGTCACAACCCTGATTGTTTCAATTTCCTTATCTATAAAATGAGCCAGAGAAAGACATGGAAAAACACTCTGGTATTTTTGCCAAGAAAACCCCAAATATAGTCATGAAGAGTTGGACCCAACTGAAAAACAAAGGAATAACAAAAATTTATTTGTAAATTACATATATACAATATTCCACAATTCCTTATGACTAGAGAAAAGCTCCATACATATACACATATATACATGCATATATATATATATATATATATATATATATATGTGTGTATACATTTTTTGAAGTAACTTAAAATTCTATTGAATTCTACTGAAGTTAGGATGAGGACCATGATGTAAAAATTATTTTAGGCACAGTGGTGGTTTGGTATACTTTCCGTCCCATTGTACTTTCTTTTAAGATTGCAGACTTCTTTCTAAAAGTGCCTAGGAAGCTTAAAAGGAGACAGACAGAGAGAGAGAGAGAGAGAGAGAGAGAGAGAGAGAGAGAGAGAGAGAGAGAGAGACAGAGAGACAGAGAGACAGAGAGACAGAGAGACAGAGAGAGAGAGACAGAGACAGAGAGATAGAGAAACAGAGAGACAGAAACAGAGAGACAGAGAGAAATTTTCATTTCACTTTTTGCTTAATTAATACAAGCTACTTCATCCTCCCCCCCAGTATTAGTTCTCACCACAACTTTAGCCATATTTATATATCCTCAGTGCTTCTTAAAGGATGGAAGTAGTATACAAACAACCTAGTTTCAAGAAGCCTATTATGCAATAGGACCATGCAACCGAATTCAGTCTCTGTGACAAATTCTGCATAATCATTCCAGGGGTGAATAAGATATGGCTGTTCTATGAGACCTATAGTCCATCTCTTTCAGACAGAGGGAGAATTGTTTTCTTTTCATATTTTGACAACTTAGCTTTATATGCCAGCTATGTCTAAACTTGTGAAATAAATAGACTGTGGTGGAGCTATCTTACCACCTCATAGATGAAAAGCATAAGACAATATTAATTATGAAGATATTTGAAATAAATGATAGAATTAGGAATGACTTGGTCCAATTTGATGACCATAAATATAACTCAATATCACTCTTCTTCCTGTCTCCATTTCTGAGTTTTAATAAGAAATCAAAATGTCCATCATATTTAACTTCTTAGTGAGAGAAACAGATGTTTAATAGGAGTCAGTTTTTATTCATTCTTTTCATATGTAATGCACAATTCAACTTGTATTTATAGGGATGTTTCTAAAATTATTGCATATACCTATAGATAGATAACAGATAAAGATCTTTTCTGACTTAAAATTCAGATTTAAAAAAAATTCACATTTGATGAATTCTAACCCTAGCTCTCTGTTTACATGTTTCCTATTTTAGGTTTGTGTAATTCTAGAAATAACTACTTTCAGACAGCTATGGTTTAGTGAACACAGGGAATTGCTTTAGCTAAAATTATTGTCACTTGTTTCTAAAAATCCTACTGAATAAATCTATGGTCCTTAGAAAAGCAAAAGTTATTTCCTATGACACATACTATTTGCTGAAAATTTACGGTAGATTGACTCATGTAACTTTGCATTGTACTTAGTTTAAAATACTATAGCATTGCCTAGACTCAGAGCTGCATCCGTGGTCTCACTATGGCTTAGGTGTTTATTTTGATAGGGGAGAGAAAGTTTGCCTAATTACAGGCAGCTGCATTATTGGTTCTGAAGAAGGGGGGAAAAAACCATCTCAACATTGATTTCTGCTGGAAATGAATCATGCCATTGTATAACTCGTAGCAGCTTTGTCTATCTATATCTATGATGTTCTTCTCTCAGTGAGCATGAAGTTTGTCATTTTAAATAATGTCTGATGTCTAGTCCTAAGTCTATTTGTGGATTTAGCCTGTCTAAACTGCCAGCTGCTAAGTGTGGGTCACTCATCTATGTTTGGAATCCTCATTGTTGTCACTTTGTCATAGAAAACTGTCCTTGTTTTCCATTATAGGTGCCAACATGTAGATTTTAACAGTATTTCATGATTAATGATAAATATCATCACTACATAACAACAAATTGGAATTTGGAACATCTGAATTGATCATCTGAATGAATTCTACATTTTCTGTTTTAGCCACCTCCATTGCTCAATATATATTTATGATATTTGATTGTCTATTCATACTGTCCCATCTAGCACTATGGTGAAAAGGACAGGGCACTCAGGAAGAACTGGGTATATGTCCCACCTCAAATACTTTCTACCTTTGCACGCTAGAAATTAACTTTTCTCAACCTTATTTTTTCCCATCTGTAAAACAGGGTTAATAAAAGCACCAACCTTCAAACTTCATTATAGGATCAAATTAATCAATTTAATCAAAATACTTTCTAAACTTTAAAGCATTATATAAATATTGTTGGTATAGCTGCTGCTGTTTTTCAGTGCTATCATGCCAAAGAAAATATGAAATTTGGATACTTTCAGTTTGAATTCAAACTCCAATAATATATAGACATTTTCTCAATCCTCTAAAAAACAAAGGAAAAATATCACTGATTTCCACAGAAATATCTTTAGTTTGCAATGTTAACCACTCCCTTATTTAACATGTCTATTATCCTCTTAACATCTCCCCATTATCATTTCTTCTTATGTCACTTGCTATCAAAAAAATCTTTCTTTTTAGGTAAATATGCTCTTTAGATCTGAGGTTGTCCTCTTTGCTGCTGAAAGACTCAGATTCTGCCACTGGCAACTTCACAGGATATACAGGAGGATTCATCTACTCATCTACTGGTGCAGTATGAAATATGCCTCTATTTACATGACATATCAAGGATGAATGTTGTAAATTCAGGAATATCCTTAGTAAATCCTTCGAATGACTGGGACTAATTAGCCTCATTTCAAACCCTAGCCCCATATTTCTATCTGTATACTATGCCCAATAAAGATGTTAGGTGCTAGTTCAGAAAAGTAAGACAACAATCTTTGCAAAGGAATAGACATGCCCAAGGCAAGAACTAGTGTTAGCATTTGATCTCTAGGATGTAAATATATTGAGTGCTCTGTTGAAACTGAATTATCACCCTTAGAATTGATTAGCATTCCAGCCTGATCTAATCCATGAATTAGGCTAAGCCAGGAACATGATGCATATGCTGTGGGATTTCAGTGCAGAACTCCAAGTCAAGAATTTAGCTGTTGCTGTTTTGAGTCTTGATTATACACAGTACAATGGGATTGATAATAATAATAATGATAATAATAATAGTAATAATAATAATAATAATAATATAGTAATGTGTTACTTTAATATTTACAAAGTACATTGATCTCAAAGCAAACAGGTGAGGTAGATATAACAAGTAAAACCCCATTTTACATATGAAGAAGCCGAGGTTCATTGAGGTTAAGTGCCTTGTCTATAGGTATAAATTAGTGTCAGTGATAGAATCAAGCTCAGATCTTCCTTGCTCCAAATCCATTATAAGGCAGAGATGGAGGGTTTTCCAAAATGTAGTTGCCTCCTAGGCAATGTCAAGCAGTGAGTCATTTTGTATTTAAAAATATCAGTTTTCAGAGAGCAGAATCCAAGATTGTCAGGTGGTATTAAGACATAAACTAAAGATTCAAAAAAAATAGCATGGTATTTCATTTACTATCTCTTGAGTTCCCACCAATTTCCCCCTTCTTTCATAGAACTAGCTTGAAAATCTGACATAGCACCTATTATATTAAGGCAGTATAGTGGAAAGTGCATTCAGAGCTAGAAATCATGGGTTTAAGTTTTTTATTAGGTTTATCTATATGATTTTAAATAAGTTGTTTCATGTCTTTTGGTTTTCTTAATTGAAAAATGAAAACTCCAATACTTGTGTAACTTATGGTGAATCCTAGGCATGGAGAGGAAATGGTGTTCTGTTGACAGAGTCGAAATTTTTGGACTGCTTTCACTTGGATTTGGATACCAACATGAAAGAAGACTCAATAGAGGAGATGGACGTAATTCCTCTGCATCAGGAATTTGAATGATAGATGAAGATGCTTGGAGTAGATGAGACTGAACTGAGAGCTAAATGAACTGGGTTCTGATCATATGGGAAGTAGTTTCATTTTCACTGTTGCTTATGGATGAGGAAGAGTCAAGAGAGCCTATGGATAAGAGTAAAGGGTTAGAGAGAGAAGGCTGAATGAGGAGGTCTAATGGCTGACTGGGTGACTTTTGAATAGATGATTTGTTGCTTCTAGTCTACAGAGACCTTCAGGAATAATGTGAACCAGATGACCTTAGGCTGAATTACCCCCCACTCCCTATGCACAGACTCTCTGATGGGGCTAGAGATCAATATGATAAGTAAAGAGAAGGAAGTACCTTGTAGGAAGAAAGAGGAAATGTTAGGACCTTGCTGACAATGTCTGAATTCAAATCTGGTCTCAGATACTGCTATGTAACTCTGAACGACTGACTTAACCTTACTTGCCTTAGTTTCCTCATTTATAAAATGAGCTGGAGAAGAACAGGATAAACCACTCCAGTATCTTTGCCAAAAAAACCCTAAATTGGTTTATGAAGAGTCAGGCATGATTTAAATGACTAAACAACCATAATGCTCTAAATTTCTGTGCAAGGCACTATGATTAGCATTGGGGACACAAAGACAAATAGGAAAAAGTTCTTTCCTCAAAGGAGTTACATACAAGTATACATTTAAGTAGAATATACAAAGGGATAAATTGGACAAAGAAATCTCACAAAAAAAATTCCAGGATTATTTAAGGAGAAAAATCACATTAACATCTAAGAAGACCATACATAAATGAAACTTGAACAGAATATTGAAGGAATCAAAGGAATTAGAAGGATTGAGCTAAGGGGGGAGTATATTCCAGGCCTTACAAAAATTGCTTTGGTGGTTATTTGAGGATTAAAGAAGGGGAGGCTATAGGAAAGGACCAATATTTGGAGACCTTACAAGTACTTTCAACTGGAATCCTCTTACAGAATTATCAAATTTCATAAGGGAAAGGATGATCAGAAATCATCTTATATATCTTAAAAAGAACTTCCACTTATAACTCTCTAGTGAGGGAAAGACACTACTCGTGCTTCCCTCCCTCTTCCAGATGCTGTCCCTTTCACTTTTGGATTGCACTTAAATTTTAGAATTTTTGTTTCATTTAGTTACCAATATTTGACTATCTATCATTAACCTACTGTATTAGGTAAACTGATCCACTTACAAACATGTGATCTGGGGTTTCTTCATCTTTTGAATTTGGGGAATAGATTAGCTAATTTCTAAGGTTTCTCACAGCTTTAAATCCTATACCTTTATTATATGCTATTTGAGGGAAGAGGTTATGTCTTAAGTTTGTGAATATTTATTGTCATTAAATTGAATTATAACTCTTTTGTGGTAGTTTATGGCATAGTGGGTAGTCACAGCTTAGAGTAGGGCTTGTTAATCTTTACTTTTGTATCATGGCCTCCTTTAACAGTCTCAGAATAATACTTTTTTATGCATAAAACAAAATAAATAGGATTACAAAGAAAATAAATCAGACCAAAGTGCAACCACAAATTCATAGAACTCAGGATAACAATCTCTCCTTTGTAATCATCTACCGATTAATAATGAAACACAGTTCCAAAGGAGACATAAAAATCATAATTTTATATCTTATAGTAAGTTAGTTTTAAAATAATAATTTAATTTAATTTAAAAATTATGAGCAAATTTAAAGAACAGAAAATTGTGAGTAAATGTCCACCTCCTCAAGCAAAGGGGAAAAGGACAAGGGAATAAAGAGAATTAAGTCCCTCATTTGCAATGAACTATTTATTAATAAGGATTACTGCCAAAGAAGAAATAAAAATAATATGACCATAAGTAAGTGACAACTTCTCATTTCCCTTAGACAGTTCTCTAAGGTACAGATGCATTGCAGATTGATGATATCAATAGAGAAACTTTCCATATTAGGAAATCCTCCATACTAATTAAAATACAGATTTGGATCAATATATATGTTATTAATTCTCTGACTGCCAATTTTTTGCAAATGACAAGTTTAATAACTTTACTGAGCTGAACCCGAGACTAGACACCCACTTCATAAGAACTTTTTCTTGTTTAAATTTAAGGATGTTGGACTGGTATGATTCTTGTGATGGATATTGACTGTAGAATTCATTTTTTTCTCTTGAACTGACTGAACATTAATCTATCTTTTCCACTGAGCCCATAAAGATGGATAAGAAAGTTTCTTCCTTTTATTATTTCACTTAAAGAATGCTTTCTTCTTTATCAAAGTTCCTGTAAAGAAGAGTTTAATCCTTCACTGGTTTGAATTTTCAGGTTTTAGAAGGAAAATCTATGTTGAATGGTATTAAGATGGGGACCCTTACAATCTTTAATGTGCTAGTTCTAGGGTGTGAAATTAGAATGTGAGATTATTTACCAAATTATAACACTTCTGGAAGATTACATAATGTCCAAAGTATTCTATAAAAGTAATTCAAAATTCAAAATTTATACAAGTTTACAAGTGACAGTGGATTACAGTTGAAAGTTTGCAGAATATAAACATCCAGTTAGCAAAAGAAACATCTCATTTAGCAAAGACATACTTCCCAGAAATAATGACATAAATATTTATCTCCATAAAGCAGGAAATATTTTCCCAGGACTGGATCATATTCATTGTTGCTTTAGGTTAATAAAAGCCAAGAGAGCTGTGGTTTTTTTTTAAAAATGCTTTCAATATTTTCCTTAGACTACTCAGCTTTCTTCAAAACTCATTTCTAGAACTAATTCTGCCATATGATCTTTCCTAATGTCCCTAGATGCTCATGTTTCCCTTCCCAAAATTACCTTATTCATTTATATTTACTTGTGTTCATGTTAGAGTCTCTGTCTCCCTTCCAGAATGCAAACTCCTTGAGGGCAGGAGATTTTTTTGGTTTTTGTTTTGAATCTCTGGCACCTATAATAGTACCTGGAACATACTGGGTATTTCAAAATGCTGGATAATTGATTCCTTGATTCCCTGCCTTGGGCATATCAAGAGACAGCAGAAATAGACTGCATAATCCACCATAAATTATGAAGAATAAAGACTATTTATACAAGTTTGAAAGATGTGGAAAGACTATATGGTGAAAAGCAGACTGCAGTGTCTTGCCAACTATATTAGTTACTCAAAAAATGGTGTAAATGACATCATCACGGTCACATGTACTAGTTCAGGAAGTGGGTTAGTCGTGTAGTCAAGTGAAGAGTGATGGATGATAATAGTCCAAGGGGTGAACTGAAATACAAAGAATATTAAAAGAACCAGAAGACCTCCCAGACAATGGATATATCTTTTGTGAAGGATTTGTGGCAGTACCTTGACAGTAATCACCCAGAATGAGAAGACATAGGTGAATTCAAAGATCTACTTTGGTAGAGTATTAAATGTAAGCTCCTTGAGGGTAAGGTCTATTTCATTTTGATCTTCATATATTTAAGAAAGTGTCTGGCATATTAACTGATTGATAGCAGGCATTCCCAGACTAACGAGATCATGGTTCCACTAAAGTACTGAAATATGACTAAAAAGAGAGACATCCTACCTGGGGTATTATGTTTAGCTCTGAGAACTAGTTCATAAGAAACACTTTGATAAACAGAAGCATGGCCTGAGGATAGAAACTAGGATGGTATATTATTCCATAAAAAATTTGTTTGAAGGCATTGGGCATGTTTAGCCTGGAGAAGAAAAGGCGTATGTAGGATCATCATTCTTCAAATATTTAAAACTGCTATTGTTTCCTACATAAGGCTTCTCTACTCCAGGCAAAACACTTAGTTCCTTTAATCCATCCTTCTATGACATAAAGAGAAAACAGGTACCAGTTGAAAGGCTAGAAATGCAGTTTAGAGAGGTTAGCATCCAAGATAACAATGTACACATTAGCAACAACATTGTGAGATGAACAAACTTGATGGAAGTATCTCCTTTCAGCAGTTCAGAGAGCTAGGACAAGAGTATTAGACCATCTATGATAATGTTATCCCTATCCAGAGGAAGAAAAACAAAACAATACATGCAAAAAAACCTTCATAATATGGTGAACACTTTATAAAAATTATTTCTTATGTATCTCTTTCCCTTAATCCTAATTCCTCATACTGAAAATAACTAATCTGTAAACACATTTATCAGAAACATGTATGTACAATGCTAACCTGACTATTTACCACTGAGGGGAGGGGGTTGGGAAGGCAGGGTGGAAGGAAATTTTGTAACTTAAAATTTTAAATGTGCATATGGATGAAAATAAATATTTTTTTTAAAAAAAGAGAGAGGTTAGCAGTATATCTCTAAATTGTGTCTAGGCAGTTTTAGGGATTTGAGTATTTTTCTCTGTTATCCAATGTTCTAAAGTTCTGGCTTTCAATGGAAGTGTACATTTTGCCTGGACCTGTGTAGAGTTTTCTGAGTCCAGCAAAACTTTTCCTAATGCAGTCTAGTCAATGTGGCTTGGAAACTCTCACTTCTCACAGAATGCATCTTGGTTCTAGCTTGGGGAGATTGCTTTGGTGGAAGGAAATATATAAAAGTTGCAAGTGATCTGTCCTGCATGTTGGCTTCCATGTTTTCTCTTTGAGGCCACATATCTACAGACCCACAAGGAAACTAAAGATGGTTCTTGGAGTTTTGTTATTTAAGAAAATAATACATTTTTCCAACAATTAGCTGTGATGGGAAAAAGAATAGAAGGGTATAGCTGATAGCTGAATAGGCTTGAAATGAGAAAGTTTAGTGAAATACTTTAGAGAAAAAATATCTTTGTGGATGTTATATGTTGGTGTTTTCTAAAACAAAGTGCTCCTCAGGATGATAATGATTGTCAAAGAAGAAAGGAAAGAAGCAAGCATTTTAAGTGTCTGTTATATACCAAAACTCTGAGCTACATTTTTTACAAATATTAACTCATTTTATCCTCACAATAATCCTAGAAGATGGGGCTATTATCATACCCACTTTCCAACTGAAGAAAACAGGTAAACAGAGGCTAGTGACTTGCCCAGGGTCACACAGCTAGTAAATACCGTAAATTCCTTGAGAGCAAGAACTTTTTTCTTCTTTGTATATCATCAATACTTAATAAAATGTCTGACAAACATTATCTGAAAAATGGAAGAATCTCAACTGTCTCCTCCAAGCAATACTGGAAAGAAATCCCCATTAAGTTCCCATTAAGATGACAAGTTTTAGCCAGCTTTTCTTTGAAGATCTCCATGGTGGAAAGAAAAACCAAAAAAAACCCAGGTCTTGAGACACCCCATTCCACTATTGGTCAGTTCTACTTTTTTTGGATGTTTTTCATGACATCAAGCATAAATTTGCCCTTTTTATAACATTTACCTTTTCTTCATCCTAGTTTTGTTCTCTGGTTCCAAACAAGTTGAGACCATAGGAGGATTACCTATTGCATCACCCCTAAGTCTCCTCTTATCTGGGAGTAAATCTCCCATTCCTTCAATTACTCCTCATACAGCATGAGTTCAAAGTTATCCCCATCTTGATTGTACTCTTCTGTACACTGTCCAGTTTATCAATAAACCAGGAACTCACTCAAAAAATCAAATCTCTACTATGTTTCAGCAACTATGATAAGAGAGGGGCTGTAAAGAAAGACAAAAGACAATCCTTACCTGCAAGGAGTTTATAGTCTAATAGAAGAATTAATCACGCAAAAAAAGAAGCTGAAAAACAGAAGAGGAAGAATAGTTAAGTAGTGCCACTGTCCCTGGAGTCAGGAAGATCTGAGTTCAAATGTGATCTCAGACACTTAACACTTACTAGCTGTGTGACTGTAGGCAAGTCATTTAATCCCCTTGTCCCTCAAAAATAAAAAAAAAAAATAGGAGGGTATGATGGAAAAGAGTCGAAGAGTGTAGTCATGTAGAAGATGAAGAGATGATTAGCTTGGCTACACAGTCCAGTGAATAGAGCTCTCTGCCTAGAATCAGAACTGAGTCCTATTCCAACTACAGACACTAGTTGTGTTGCCCTAGGCATGTCACTTAACCTCTTTCTGCCTCAGTTTCCTCAACCTTCCTTAAACTGTGATTAATGATAACACCTCTCAGGGTTGTTGTGAGGATCAAATGAGATAATTTTAAAGTGTTAAGCATGGGACTTGTGCATTGGTGTCTGGTCATTTTCCAGTCATGTCTGATTCTTTATAACCCCCTTTGAGGTTTTTCTTGGGAGTGATAATAAAAAATTTGACATTCCCTTTTCCAGTTTGTTCTACAGATGAGGAAACTGAGCCAGGGTCCAATAACTTGCCCAGAGTCACATAGCTATTAAGCATCTGAGATCATATTTGCACTCAAGTCTTTCTGACTTTGAATCCAGCACTCTGTCCACTATGCCACCTTGCTGCTATATGCTGCTTTATTGGGCAACCTCTCTAGGAGGTTCTGGTAGTTTTTTTTCTGTTCTCCACTCTCCAATAAGAGGAAGGGAGGAGCCCCAGAGACAAATCATCTTGATATAATGTGAGTCTAGGGTTGAGTAGACTTATCAGGATCAAGATGGATGCACAGAGGAGAATGTCTATGCCCTAGAACATGATGGAGAAATTTCAATAAGTGGAAGTGGAACAGGAAATGACTTCTTAAACTGGTGCTTAGAACTGAATACAATACTCCAGATGAGGTCTCAAAAAACAGAGAATAGAGAGAGACTATCACCTCATTATTCCTGGAAGCTTTGCCATTCAATGCAGTCCAAGAACACATTAATTTTGCATTTTGTTTTGTTTTGTTTTTGATCACCACATCACATTAATGACGCAGATTGAAACCAGATTACAAATCTCCGAGATCCACCTAGACAGAGATCACTAAGCAATGAGGCTTTCATCTACTCAATCAGGTTATTTATCAATGATATTAAAAAAATGGGAACTGGATAATAATGACATTCAGGATTCTACCATTATGAAACTCATAATTCCCCATTTTTATTTTTCAATGTAAAGCATCTGGGCTCCAGAAGCATTTAATCTTAATATATAGAATATAACAGTGTATACGTGAACATTAATGACCAATGTTTTTCTCAACTAAAATGAAAACATAGACGAACCACTTTGGAAAGTTCTTTTCTAAGAATTCCTATAGAGTCACCATTTCTATTTGCTGAACAAGTATATTTGACCAGTTGGATCTGGAATTCCTAGAACTAGATTATTAGCAAAATCAAAAGATCTTTGTAGGATCAAGCTTTTTCTGCCTTAATTACCCTAAACACAACCAGATAATCCTGAAACTAGTGAAAAAAATCATTGGCTTTGGGTATGTTATGGTCTGCATCTGGATTTCCCAGAAATTTTTTCATGTAAAGAGTCTAATAGCACTGGGAACAGATGGTGACCTTTCCTTAATCCCACTAAATGACTGATATATGTACTACAAGTTAATTGTTTCTTAGAAATTCTAGGAAGAAGATAGTGGATAATATTTGGCCTCAATTTCTCAGGAAAATTCCTTTGTTGCCCTTAAAATGTGCTCCTAGATCTTCACTTGTTAATATTGAGGAGTGAATCAATGAATGTTTTGACTAGCACTGGAATAGAACCTTCTTTCTGGTCTAGAAAAGACTCCTAAATTTCACACATATTATCTATATTTGGAACACAAGATATCTGGGTGCTTGATAATTTGATTTTAAGGACCAGAAATAGATTGTCCACAAAATAGGAAGGGAGTAATAGTGGAACTGACATTTAGCTTTGGTAAGGATTCAAGTGGGCCAAGTCTATATAATCTGCAAGGAACCCTCTAGGCTGCAATTACTTTATATATAAAATAGGGTGATTGACTAAGTTATTCCTAAGATCTTTATCATTTATAATATTCTTTTTGGTGCAGTTAAGTGACACCATAGATATATATACATATATATATATATATATATATATATATATATATATATATATATATATATATAGTATGCCAGTCTTAGAATAAAGAAGACCTAATTTCAAACCTATTCTCATATAATTACTGAGTGACCCTGAAGACATCACAAATGCTTTGTCTCAGTTTCTTCACATATAAAATGAAAATATGGGATAATATATGGGATATATATATATATATATATATATATACATATGGGATAATATAATGGGGTAATAAATGAGGATTAAATGATAAAATACTTTTAAAACATAAGACAGTGTTTTAACCAGTCACATAGTAGTCACTATATGAATGTTAGCTAACATCATTTTTATTCCATTTTAACACAGTATATCCCAGTTTTTAGATCATGTACACTGATCTGGTCAAGTCTTATCAAGCTAGACTCACCAGATTTTTTTTGACAGGGTCACTAAACTGAGAAAAGAAAAATGCAATACATAGAATTGCCTAGAATCCAGCAAAACATTGATAGACTCATTCTTTAATCAAGGTGGAGAAAAAAGATAGATTTTTATTAAATAATAGTATTAAGATGTTTTAATGGTCAGTCCCATAGATTGGTCATATTAAGGGTCCTATGTCATCTAAAGAGGTAGTTCCCATAAAAGAGACTCGGTGGTATTTAACATTTTTTTTATCAATGACTCAGAGAAGGTCAATAAGATGGTATAGTGGATCAAGCACCAAATCTAGAGTCAGAAAAGACTCATTTTCTTAAGTTCAAATCTGACCTCAGATACACACACTCTGACTGTGTGACCTTGTTTGCCTCAGTTTTCTCATCTGTAAAATGAGCTAGAGAAAGAAATGGCAAACCACTGCAATATCTCTGGGAAGAAATCCTCCCAAAAGGGGTCACAAAGACTCATACATGATGTAAAACAGCTGACCAAAAGCAACAGTTTTGGACAGAGACAGGATGCTTGTCAAATTTTCAGTCAAGTCTGGCAAGGATAGCTATCAAACTCAAAATGAAGGTCATGCTCTAAAACAAGCAATAAATATGTGAGCTGCATTATTTACCATGATAGTTACAGTAGATTAAAACATCATAGGAAAATATTTAGCAAAATAAAACTACAATAAAAACAGATAATGTTAATACTTGATTTTCTAAGTCAGTATATGTTCAGCAACAATCTTTTTGTACAGTTTAGAGACCTTCTCTTACCTCCTTCCCCCCATTTTTATTTGAGTTTGACACCACTGGCAATCTTGACAGATTAGAACATTGAACTGAACTAATCAAAATGAAATTAAATAGGGATAAGTTTTGAATCTTACACTTAAGTTTGAGAAATCAACTTCATAAGTACAAGACAGGAAAGAAAGAAATAGCAATTCTTCTGAAAAAAGTTTTGGTTAGTGGCCAATAAGCCAAATATGAATAAAACTGAGGAAGGGGAGAAAATAAAGACATTATCTGAGAAGTTAAGGGAGGCATAGCTTCGAGGAATGTGATTGTGATCTTCCTGCCAAGCCATATCTAGAGTACTGTATTCAATTCTGAATGACACAATTTTAGGAAGCACATTGATATGTGGGACTCCCTAGACAAGGAAATAAACACAGAGAAGGACCTGGAGTTTATTCTATATATGAGGACTGATTGTAAGCCCAGGAGAATTTTAGTCTGGAGAAGAAAACAACTTTGAGAGGACATGACTATGAGACTAGACCTGGGAGCACATGCTTATGAACCTTGCTATCCAGGATACCAAGTCTGAAGGATTTCTTAAATTCAGTGGACTTTGCAGAGCAAGTGTCTATACTGATTCCATGATAATAAACAGTGGGATTGTGTCTATAAGTAGTATTCTCAGCATGTCTAGTTTGGACAGTTTGGGAAGTCTCAGTCTTCAAAAACAAAACAAAACCATAAATTAGTCAAATATTTAGAAGTATGTCATATAAAAGACACAGTAGATTTCTTTTTCTGTTTGATCTGAGAGGCTAAATTTAGCAATAGTGGGGTGAAGTTGCAAGAAAACAGATTGAATTTGATATAAGGATACATTTCTTCACATGAGAGCTGTTCAAAAGTAAAATGGAATGCCTTCTGTGGGGGTGGGTTCCCTTTGGCTGCATGTCTTCAAGTTCAGGATGCATAATTACTAATTGTAAGTGTTGTGCTGAAAATTCTTTTTCAGATATGGCCTTAAGAACCCTTCCAACTCGAAAATTCAATGATTTTGTGAATATTACCACTAGTGTTCCTAAACTGGCTAATTCTGAGAGCAAATGACATACTGGATAATGTTCAATAGAGTTCAAAACATTAAGAAACACCCAGGTTGATATATGAACACATCTGAATTTTCTTATTGGTGAATCAAACTTGGAGCTAGCTACCTGACACAGTGGTTAGAGTTCTGGTCCTGCCATCAGAAGGACCTGACTTCAAGTCCAGTCATAATCACTAACTAGCTGTATGAATCTGGGCAATTCCCTTGACTTTTCTGTCTCAGCTTCCTTCATCTGTAAAATGAGCAGAAGGGAATGGAAAATCATTCCAATTTCTTTGCCAAGAAAATTCCAAATGCAGTCATACAGATTGAAAGGACTCAATGACAACAAAAATTAAACTGTTAATATTGAATTAAACTGTATGTGCATATATATCTCTTGTGTTGTCCATTATTTAATATTACTGATCAAATACACAAATATATGTAGCATATTGAAAAATTAGTACCTCAATAGAAAAAAATGTCACCAATGACTTCTGTTATTCATTTGGTTAATATGATTGTAAAGCTCATTCCCTATTCAATATTCTTTTCCATTCTCTGAATTCTCACCCCAAAGAGTCAAAACTATCATGTTGATATATTCTATTTGCTTGTTCAGAAGAACTCTACATAGTTAAACTTTTTTTTCTTTTTAACTTTCCTGGTATTCTATTAAGACACTTCTGCTAAAGTATATAAATTATGTCCACTAGTAGGAAAGTTTGAATTGTATTTTGCCTCAGGATATCACTTGGAGTCCAATTTTTAAGAAAATTTAAATGCAGAAGAGTAGATGTTATAAAGTTGCTGTCAGCTACTCAGTAAATATTTGGACATATCATTCCCCCCATTAATTGTGGATAAAAATGGGGAAAAAGAATAATAAAATAAACATGGGATTGGGGGAGGGTTGAAACCATCTCATTATTATTCTTTGAAGTTGATTTTTTTTTTTATTTAGGCATGACAAACCTAGAATATTAGCGCATTGAGAAATGAGAGCTGGTTCTATTCAAGAAAATATGGAGCACAATAAGCAAGCTTCCTTGATCTCCTCATTGATTTGTCTCAGCTTCTTGGTCTCAGCAGCTTTTTGAAAGGTTGTTATTATGTCACCTGTTGAAGTAATTAGATTCCTATTCCTATTTCAAGAGCTAAAGCCACCACCTAACGATTTGGAGACCTCTGTGAAATTAATTAAATAAGTCTTTTTAGAATTACTACAAATTTTAAAGGTATAATAATACTTTAGTGATTTTGGTAACTTCATTATCTATATTGCTAAAGGTTCATGCTTGAAATACTAGATTTTCTTTGATCAGTCTTTTTTATGTAAATATTTCTAAAATGTATTTTACTTGTCTATTTAGAGAAGAAAATATTCTATATATCATTAATTCTTTATCCATGGAATAATTTCATCTTAAAGTATGATTTGCTTTTTTATGAATCCCGTAATGATATCATGATATAATAATAATAATAATGATAATAATAATAATAGAAATAACCAGTAGTTTCACAGTACTTTAATGTTTACATAGTACTTTACATACTTTTTTCATTTGTATTTGTGAGGTAACTATTAACCTTTATTTTCCCCAATTTAAAGATGAGAAAACTGAGACTCAGACAAGTGATTTGCTTATGGTCAGAGCTAGGATTTGAACTCAGTTCTTTCTGATGCTTTGTCAAGCATGCTAAGCTTTTAAACAGCTCTAAAGTCTCCTAATTCTGTAATTATGTCAAATCATTCTAGGTGTGGATAGTATTTAATATTAGCTGAAGCTGTACTAAACCCAAGGTATACTCTAGAACTTTATTTTTCCCCTCTAAGTTCTTCCTTCTAAGTAATTTGCTTCCTTATCATTTGGTTCTTTTCCATGAAAATGGAATATAGCATTCAATCACCTTATGTAAAATAACTACCAACAACAATTAATTTGTCCTGAGAAGACATTGTGGAATTTCACTATAGGAATGATGTTATTAATAAGGGATAGCTCAAATGATAATAACAGCTAGCATTCATGCAGAACTTTTAAAATTGAAGAATCTGAGGCAGATAGAGATTAAATGACTTTCCTAAGGTCACACAGCTGCTAAGTGTCTAAAACTGGAAATGAACAGACAATTCCAGGTATTGTCCTCTCTCTATTGGGCTATTTGAAGTTTCTAAAATATTCACTAGACTTTGATGACACCAAATTAACAATATCTTTATGAAGTGACAATAGTTTGGTGATGTCAAGGAGGTGGAGTGGTGAGGCAGGAAGGGAGTTGCAAGATAACACTGTAATTAATTATTGGACTCAGGCTTTATCGGTCTCCACCTAATTGATTTTTAAAATTCAACTTCAAAAATTCAAAATTCTACTTAAATTTTAATGGCATGAGAGTGGAGTACTCCTACCACAGACACAGGATTACAACACTACCTCATTGTAGGTGATTTTATGAGTTGTTGTGGCGATAGATAGATAGATAGATAGATAGATAGATAGATAGATAGATAGATAGATATAGATAGATAGATAGAAGATAGGTATCAGATGATGATCAACCATTGCATTTAAAATTGTTGCTATTGTTTTCATTTAGATTTTTATTAATATAGAGCAAGTCCTTGTGTAAAATTCCCTCTGTCAATAAAGATCAGCAATTGCTTTGTAAAAAGATAACTGAAGTTAAGTCTTTTATTTGTCATATGGTCAGTGTGTGTCAAATAGAGGATTTCCAAGTCTGCTTGAACCAAGGTATTACTCAATATAATTCACCATTGTGAATAATAATATAGCAAACTTGATTTATTGCTAGAAGACAGAATGCTTAATAAAGAGTCAGGAAGACTTTAATACTGGTAGTGTGATCATGGTCAAATTACTACCTCAGTTACTTAATACTTACTAGTAGTGTGACCATGTTCAATTTATTTAATGTCTCTGAAATTATTTCCTCAGTACTGACTTTCTAGGGTTATCGTAAAGCTCACAGAGGCTAGCATCTGTAAAGCACAATGTTTACAAAGTTTAAGTCATTAAACCTTTATCAATTGTTACTTTACAATCTTTTTGTCAGTTTTTTGCAGGGATGTACCATTTTATGGCTCCTAATTGTTTCACAGTGGTTCATCTAACCACAGTTTCTTCTTTATCAGAAAACATCACCATCTTGTGGGCTTAAAGGATATGGTTAGCAAAATGTATTAAAACTGGGTTATTTTGGTTTTGTTGGTTTTTATAACCACAGACAAATATGGAATTTAATTACTTAGGATCTGATATTGTCAATTCTTGAAGGTGTCTTCATTGACTTCCAAGCTTGAATTCTGGGCAGTTTTATTGTCTTAAGTATCAATCCCAGTAGTAACTCCTGCATGTGTTAAATACAAACACAAACACACACACACACACACACACACACACACACACGCACACACACATGTGTGTGTGTGCGTGTGTGAGTGTGTGAGTGTGTGTATAATTATCCTATAAGGAAGACCTGAGTAAAGATCTAGCCTAAGACACTTGACATTAGCTGTGTGACATTGGGCATGTCAATTAGCCCTTATTACCTCATATCTAGGGCCATCTCCATCACCCTGATTCATCTCTGGTCAGTGGCCAGATCACTCTGGAGAAGAAACTGAGGCTAGCAACACAGCTCAGCATCCCCCTCACTCATATTCAATTCACTTGTTTCTCATGGCATTAACTCCCTGATATGATCTTCTTTGAGAACAAAAGACAAACATCATCATATAATTATATTGAATCATAATATATTTTGCTCTATTTATATTATAATTATTTTATCTCATATCATTCCATATTATATCATTTCATGTCACATTATATCATATTATATTATGTTCTTTTGTTACATTTTGCTATATTATATCATATAGCATTAAATTATAGGGAACTATTAGATAAGTGGAAAAATTGTCAGAGTTCTAACATGTTTCAACTAGGTAAAGACCAAGGATTTTTTTGAAGGGGGCAAAGCTTTACTTTTTGAAACTATTGGTGCATTCTGGTACAACATTGTTTGATGTCATACCACTGAGTAGTGTTTGCTAAATAAACAAACAAACACACACACACACACAAACACACACACAATTGTCAAAAAATGTTGCTATTGTAGGCTACAGTTTGAATTTTCTCCATGCCTTAGCTCTTCATGGTGAATCCTCATTCTAACCCTGGAATTCATACATTGGAAGTAACCCTCTGCCTGCTCTGGTCTTTCCTTCTGATTGGATGATTCCTCCTTGGAAGCTCCAGTTAAAGAGGTTGTCCAGGCCAGCCAGGTCTCATTCTTCAACTCTTCTCCACATTTTGTTATCTCCATTCCACAACAAACCTTTTCAGTTTCCTTTTAACCTGTTGTCTTCTGCTCTTAGAACACAAGCTTCTTTAGTGAAAGGACTGTCTTTCTTTCTACTTATATTTGACTATATGTGTTTAATACTGTGCTTAATAAATGCATACTGATTGGTTGATTGACAGTTATTTTTCATAATTATCCAATTTTAAGGGATTGATTTTTTGATCCCAGGTATAAAATTTTACATTTATTCCTAGAGAATTTCATCTTTTTACTTCAGCTCATTCATTATACCTACTCATCAAGATTTTTTTATTGATATGGACTCTCTCATTTGGCATGTTAACTAACTCTTCTAGCATTGTATCATTGAAAATATGATAGCCGTGCTAGTTATAATTTTATTCAAGATATTAATCCTTATTTAAGTATGCTAAACTACCTTCAAAATAAAAGCCAAGGATCCTTGAAATGCTGAAATATAGCATTATTCTTTGATTTGCACAGCTGGCAGTGAATATAACCTTTTGTGATTCTGTTAGCTTGCAGTTTTTATTCAGTAATCAATAAAAATATAATATGAGTGTGTTTTATGGGTGCTTTCTGTTCCCAAAGACTTTCTCTTCAACATGAATATTTTCCCATTAATGCTATATGACTGGGAATCATCAAACACTGTGATTTCAGTAGACTCAAAATTGCTAATGACTCTAAGGACAGCCAAAAGATGAGTAGAGAATGTGAGTTGACTCATATTACCAATTATATTTAGACATGAGAAGTGGCATAAGATATCATAGAGGCATAATGATGGAATGTGAAGAACACTGGATTTTAATGATATAAAGACCCTCAGTGACCTTGGGCAAATCATTTTATTTCAATTGATCTGTCAATATGCATTTATTAAGCTCCTACTATATATCATGCTCTATGCTAAGCACTGGGAATACAAATACAAAAGAAAAAAACTTTTCTCCTCCCCCTTTGCCCATCCCTTACCCCAACTTACATTTTAGTGGAAGAAGACAATAGAAAACATGGGGAGGTGCCTTACAGGGACATGGTAGAAGAAGCTAGAGTGTATCTTGAAGAGGAATGAGACAGGGCTGACCTTGTTCTCCTTAAATGGAGGCTCTAAGAAGAAGGAATAAAACAAACGTAAGAACCTACTGTGTATCAGACACTATGCTATGCAATTTACAAATAATATCATATTTAATATTTATAAGAACCCTGGGAGGTAGATGCTATTATTTTTCCTATTTATTAGTTGAGGAAACTGAGGCAGAAAGAAATTAAGTGTTTTACCCAAAGCATATAGCTAATAAGTGTTACAGACCAAATTTGAACCCAGGTCTTCCTAATATTCTAGCTCTGGTGTTCTATCCATTGTACCACTTAGTTTCCTCTGGTTGATTTGTTGTTCTCCTTTATTCTCAAAGAAGACAAAAATGACATTACTATGTTGAGGTCAAGGTATAGGGTTAAGGTTAGGGTCCACCTCTGACTGATCTGACCAATACCCTCTCAGAAGGCTCAACCAAAGATCTATCACAAATAGTCCATATGAACATTAGGAACAAAGATGTCTGCAAATTTGCTCATCTCACACTTCTTTGGAGCTAATGCAAATGATAAAATAGAAAGGGTTTTTGAACTCACCCATAAGCTGGGGCAGCATAGCACAAAGTCATAAGCATCACTATATCTTTCAGAGTCATCAAATTCCAGTGGCAAGGCAAAAGTAACAATAGTTGGTGGTCCAGATGCACCACAGAGTCTTCCGTGTCTAACCAATTCCTAAACTCTTCCACAGAGCCTGGTTTCATCCACCTTTGTGATCATCAGAAGAAATTGTACTTATCTATACATTTTTTCTGGGGCATGTCTTCATTCCCCTAACTCACCAGTAGATTTGAGTCCCCTCTGTTACCTTCCATATGGTTTCACCCATATGCTGAAATATTTTAACGAGGTATTGCAACAGCTTCTTGGAGTGACAGGTGAAAGACGGTGAACGAATCAGATGAATATCAAAGGTAAATGAGCATTTCTCAAACCAGAAGGATAATCCTCCTGAATACCCTTACACCACAGCTTCCTCTAGGCAACCCACTATTACTACCTGTGTGTGAATTGTGGGCCTGAAATGGGACTTTAGGATGAAGAGCTTGGTTAAGGTTAGGTTCAGAGTGGTAGAGAAAATCCTGATTATAACCTGGAAAGGAAGAAGATAGGATTAACCCAGGGCTCCTGAAGGTTCTGTTAAGGAGCAATTTGATTAGAAAGATAGTCTGCAAAAGCAAAGGATATTTCTTGTTTGTGAATTACTTGGCTGGAGTGAAGCTTCTCTATTATCTCATCTGCCAAAAAGGAAGTTGGGCTAGGTGATCTCTATGATTTTGAATATCCCTGGAAATAGACATGAGAATGAGAGGCAAAAGATAGATACTTAAGCCTGCATCTACATCAGTACACAAAGATAATAAAAGAACTCAAAGGAAGGTCTTCATGGTGTTGGATATAGTACATATGAGGCAGCACGGTGTGTTGGTTGAAATAATGTTCTTGGAGTCAGGAAAACCTGGGTTGAAAATTTACCTTTGAAAATTACTAGCAAGGGGCTGCTAGGTGACAGCAGTGGATAAAGCACCGGCCCTGGAGTCAGGAGTACCTGGGGTCAAATCCGGTCTCAGACACTTAACAATTACCTAGCTGTGTGGCCTTGGGCAAGCCACTTAACTCCATTTGCCTTGCAAAAACCTAAAAAGAAGAAAAAAGAAAAAGAAAATTACTAGCAAAAAAGAAACAAGCAAACAAAAAACAAAGGAAGGAAGGAAGGAAGGAAGGAAGGAAGGAAGGAAGGAAGGAAGGAAGGAAGGAAGGAAGGAAGGGAAAGAAATGAGAGAGAAAATATAAAATAAAAAAGAAATACCAATCTACAATCACATCAACTTTTTTTGCTCAAATTTAAATTTCTGTTGCTGAAAATTCAACCTCTCACTTTTACTATATGTTCATTTTTAGCTAGTACAACTCTATCAAAATAAAAGTTGATACACAAAAAAATGAAAGAAAGAAAATGACTAGCAATGTTACTATAGATGTTATGTTAACTTTGAGTCTCAGTTTCTTCATCTGCAAAAAGGGGGTTATTCTAGATTTCCCCTGAGATCCCTTCCAGTTCTAAATCGATGATCTTAGGATCTTATACAAGACATTTATAAGCAGATAAGGGCAAGAATGCTACATGATAAATAGATATGGTAGGCTGCCATTTATATATGGGTTATTTCTTCATTTATATCCCTAACACCTAATGTTTTCAATCCTCAAAAATCCTTTAAGATCTAGTGAAAAGAGCTAAATTCCACCCTCTTGTTATTTGTCAGTAGTTTCTTGCTATAATTTTAAGTGTCTTGGAGTAATTAATGAGATCACCCTTCAATTGCCTTTAACTTAAAATACAGGAACTGCTTAGATATACTTCAAAAACTCGTGCTCTTCAAAAGTATCACCTGGTGGTATTATGCCCAGCAAGCACTGTAAAATGAAACAAAGATTTTCAAACAGAATCAGACATAGTTACCCATTGGGCTATTGATAAAATAAAGTAATTCCAATATCTTCTTGTTCCCTGGAAAATGACACATTTCTCAAAACAGTCTCATTAGCTGTTCTGTCACCTCACCCTATTGACTTATATAGAACCTGCAGTCTACTAAAACCCCCAGACCTTTTTTTGGTAAATAGTATTTTTCCTCAATTATATGTAAAGATGGTCCTCAACATTAATTTTTATAAGATGTAGAGTTCCAAATTTTTCTTCTTCCATTTCTTCCTATTCTCCTTTCTCCCCAAGAAACCAAGTAGTCTGATAGAGGTTATATGTGTGCAATTGTGTTAAACATATAGCCACATTAGTCATGTTGTAAAAGAAAAAATAGAACTATATGGAAAAAATCATGAAAACAAAAAAATGATTGTATAGTGGATTGAATTTGAATGTGGATTGCATTTGCTATCATGAGTTATTTGAATTCTCTTGGATCATTGTACTACTGAAAAGAATTAAATCTATCATAGTTGATCATTGCACAGTATTGTCCTTTTTTCAGATAAATTGATGTTTAATCACACAAACCCTATATTGAAATTGTGAAGCTGCTTTTTGTTTTAAATTAGGGGTAAAATTTGAGAGGGTTAAGCTTATTGTTGTTTTGTTTTGTTTTATAAATCAAAAGTTAGGAGAGAACATGGACAAAAATTGCACAAGACAAAACAGGTCTAGATAGCTTATGCTGAATCATTGGAGAGAATACTCCACAGAAATGTTATCACAGATATGTTTAGGTATTTGAGTAAGATTTTAAAATTAATCTTATTGAATTTGATCATATTATATTAGGCCCTGTGACCTGGTCTGTCAAGCTCTGCACAGATCTTAACTCTCCCACCCTGTGTGTTAACTATTCCCACAAGCTTTGTGTCTTCAGCAAATTTGATGAGGATGTCCTCAGTCTTTCATCCTTATGAAAATATACAGAATTGATTCCTAAGAAATTGCCCTTTATGAATTCAATTTACCCCAAAAACCAAAGCTTTTGGTATCATCAGTGATATTTGAAAGATTGAGTAAAAGGAGAGAGGTACCACAAGACTGAAGAAGGGAATATGTTATCCTGATTTTCATAAAGGCAATTAGAATATTATCTGCCCAGAATAGATCAAGGAGCTTATCTTAAGTTCGTGAGAAAATCTTAGAATAGGGAAAAATCTTAGAATACATCTTTAAAGATGTGATTAGTAAGCAACTAGCAAAGGAACTTGTGAAGACCAAGAGACAATATTCATCAAAAATAGATCATACTGGACTAGCAGTTCCTTTTTTGGTAGGGAAATTAAAATGATAATCAGTAGATTTCTTCAAATATAGTATGCATAGATCAAGGAAAATATTTGCCAAAATCACTAAATTGACTATGTAATAGCACACACACCATTAGGTGGGTTCAAAACAGGTTGAATGTCCAGATTCAAAGAAGAGTCAGTAATGGTTAAATATTAACTTGGAGAGAAGTCTTTAATGGAATGCTCCCCAGACCTATGGTTTGAGCTATGACATTTAGCATTTTTATCAATAAATTGGATAAAGGTATAAATGGCACAGATCTTTGAGGCAAAGAGAACAAACAAAAGGACAGAGGTGGGATACAAAAGTGTCTTGAGGGACTAGAGCATTAGATTTCATTTGATAAGAGGAGACAAATATAACAACATAATAATGGGCTTAGGAAAATCAGCTGTACAGATATATATACAATAGAGGTAACCTTTTTTCCATGGTTAGACACCAATCTTTTTGACAAACCTCTGAGGTTTAGAGAGGACTATAAGCTCAATATGATGTGGTAGCCAAAAAACAGTGAATCCAGTCTTAAAATATATTAAAGATCCATAATCTCCAGAAATGAAGATGAGCTAGTCTTTCCTTTTCTTATTTGAGTTGGTCTAGCTGGTCATTACAATCATTTTTAACTCTAAAATTCTATCATTCTATTCTTCTACATGAAATGTACCAAAAATTTTCTGATTTTTCTTTAAGACATGTGATGATTCATATTTAGGCACTGGCCTGAGATAAGTACAGAAACATGCTACCTTTTCCCCATTTATATTTTCCTCAAAAGTTTTTTTTAGAAAACATCTCAGACTTCCAGGGCTGAGCCAAGATGGTTGTGTGAAACTAACACGCTCCCAGAACTTTTTGGTATACAAAGCTAAATAAAGCGTCTATAAAGACATTAAAGATACAGATCCCAGCAGAAAAAGACAAGATCAAAAGAAGTTTTCAAGTGTAGACAACATGGAGAATATTCAGTGAATGTCCAACTGTTTGGAGGGAAAAAAGTGGGGAAAGCAAAATCCAGCTAAGTGGGAGAGTGGGAAAGCCAGAGGGAGACTTTTAGCCACAGTGGAGTCCAGTTCCAGGTATTTTGACAACAGCATAGGTCTGGGCAGTTATATAGCAAACCAGCAGAGAGGATTTCAATCTCAGATCAAGTCTGAACCCTGGAAACACTAGGGCAAAGACAAGAACAAACTGCATAGGCAGAACCTGAACATAAAGGAGGAAACATACCTTTGGAAAGGCAAGACGTAGACTGCATAGGCACCATCTTGGCCAACAATAAACCAGGGATTAGACCCTAGCTCCAACAGGAGCAGAGTTCTTCAAAATGAGCAAAAAAGCTAAAAAGAGTGGTAACCATAGAAAGCCACTATGCAGATAAAGATGATAACAAGGTTACCTGAGAAGAAGAAAGCAGTGAAAATTACCTACATGGGAAGCCTCAAAAGAGTCTATGAATTAGACTCAAATCCAAAGGTTCATAGAAGAGTTTTTAAAAAGTTTAAAAACAAAAGAAGATAGGAAGAAGAAAAAAATGGAAAAAAAGAAATGCGAGTTATTCAGGAAAAGTATGAAAAATTGACCAAAGAAATCAATCCATTAAAAGTAAAAATAACAAAATGGAAAAAAATGTAATTCTTCAAAAAATAAAGGCTACCACCTGGAAAAAGAATGCAACACATCTAAAACTTAAATTGACCAACTGGAAAAGAAATGCAAATCATCTAAAACTCAGATCAGTCAACTGAAAAAGAAACACAAAAGCTAGCCGAAGAAAATAAAACCCTAAAAATTGGAATTGGATTAGAAACCTAAGAATCAATGAGATCACAAGATTCCATCATACAAAGTAAAACAGCTGAAAAAATTGAAGGAAACATAAAGTACTTTTTTAGGATAAACAAACAACCTGGAAAATAGATCCAGAAGAGATTATTTATGAATTATTGGACTACCAGAAAGCCTAGATCAACAAGCTGGGAAAATATCTTTCAGGAAATTATGAAGGAAAACTGTCCAAATCTGCTAGATCAAGAGGACAAACTAGTCACTAAAAGAATATACAGAGGCAGCTAGGTGGCACAGTGGATAGAACTAGCCCTGGAGTCAAGACAACCAGGGTTCAAATCTGGCCTCTTTCACTTAATAATTACTTAGCTAAGGGGTGGCTAGGTGGGGCAGTGGATAGAGCACCAGCCCTGGAGTCAGGAGTACCTGAGTTCAAATCCGACCTCAGACACTTAATAATTACCTAGCTGTGTGGCCTTGGGCAAGCCACTTAACCCCATTGCCTTGCAAAAAATAAAGCCCTAAATAAAAAAATATAATTACTTAGTTGTTTTGATCTTAGGCAAGTCATTTACCGCCCCCCATTGACTTGCAAAAGCCCCAAAAGAAAAAAAGAATACACAGAACTCCTCCAGAAAGAGACCTCAGGATAAAAACTTCAAGTATTATCTTAGTTAAATTCCAGAATTCTCAAATAGATACTGCAAGCAGCAAATAAGAAGCAATTTAAATACAAAGGAAATACAATCATAATTATACAGAACTTATCAGCTTCAACACTCAAAGACTGGAAGATCCGGAATATCATATTTTGGAGTGCAAATGATCTAGGGTTACAACCAAGAATTTACTACTCTGCAAAGTTTAGCATATATTGTCAGGGGAAAAGATGAATGTCCAAGAAATAAAAGACTCCAAAATTTCCTGATAAAAAGACCAGAGAATGCAGTACCTAAATATAAGATTCAAGAGATGCATAATAAAGTAAATGGAAAGGGGGAAAAACTAAACAAATCAAATATTAGTCAAGAACATTGAACAACTATACAAGGGTGCAAATTCTTGAGAATTATAACTCTTGAGAATTATATTTCTCTTAGAATGGTGAAAGATTGAATATATTTGAAGAGATTTCATTTTAAGGATATGGTTATGGTTGGTTCTTATCTTTCCATTGAAGAGGACCATGACAATATCACTTTGTTTGAGACAAATAGCCCAGGTGAAAAACTGGGGTGTTTACTCTAAACTTATGTTTTTAACATTTCCTTTGACCTACTTTAATTCTGTCTTGCACATAAAACTTAGCACTTTATCTGATGTGGACATCTATGCCAGGCAGTCCTGAGCCAATGTCTCCCAAACCTTACAATAAATTACAAAGTTCTTAAGAGAGACCTTTAGAATATCCCAGTACTTAAAGAACTTATATATTCTATAGTAAATTAAATCAGAAGTGACTTTACTTTCTGAGATTCTTAGAGGTTTGTGGTATCATATGAGCAAAGGTTTGTAGTGCCATATGAGCAGAGGGTAGTACCATATGAATAGAAGGGTTGGACATTAAAAAGATTAAGAAGTGACTTTATTTTAATCCATGCTTTAGTTAAGAGAGTAAATTAACCACCAATGAGGAGGAAATTAAAGGGATATTTTAGAGCTATTTTGCTGAACTATATGCCAATAAATTTGATAACCTATGTGAAAGAGATGAATATTTGCAAAAATACAAACTACCCAGATTAACAGAAGAGGAAATAAAATCCCATTTCAGGGAAAAAAATTAAGAAAACATCAATGAATTCCCTAAGAAAATGTCCCCATATCCAGATGAATTTACAAGTGAATTCTACCAAACATTTAAGGAACAATTAGTTCCAATTTTACATAAAGTATTTCAAAAAATAGGAGGAGTTCTGCCAAATTCCTTTTATGACACCAATATGGTACAGAAACATAAACTAGGAAGAAACAAAACAGAAAAAAAATTATAGACCAGGGGCAGCTAGGTGGCTCAGTGGATAAAGCACCGGCCCTGGAGTCAGGAGTACCTGGGTTCAAATCTGGTCTCAGACACTTCATAATTACCTAGCTGTGTGGCCTTGGACAAGCCACTTAACCCCATTTGCCTTGCAAAAACCTAAAAAAAGATTGTTAAAAATTACTGTTGCATGTAGTTGGAAAAAAATAAAATATTTTAAAAAAAGAAAATTATAGACCAATATCCCTAATGTATGCTAATGGAAAAATCTTAAATAAAATATTAGCAAAGAGATTATAGCAAGTTATTACTAGGATAATATGCCATAATCAGGTAGGATTTAGATGGTTCAATATAAGAAAAACACTCAACATAACTGAACATATCAATAACAACATCAACAGAAATCATGATTATCTCAATAATCATTCATTCCTATTAAAAACACAAGAGAGTATAGGAATAAATGGAGTTTTCCTGAAAATAATAAGCAATATCTATTGAAAACAATAAATATTATATGTAATGGGGATAAACTAGGAGCATTTCCAATAAGATCAAGGTGGAACAAGGGTGCCCACTATCACCATTACTATTTATTATATTAAAAATGTCAACTTTTGGCGCTGCTAGGTGGTACAATTCCTGCAGTCAGGAAGACCTGAGTTCAAATTCAGAATCAGACACTTATTAATTACCTAGCTATGTGACTTTGGGCAAGTCCCCTAAACCCACTGCCTTGCAAAAACAATAATAACAAAAAAGAAATGTTAACATTAGCAATAAGAGAAGAAAAATAATTTGAAGGAATCAGAACTGGCTATGAGAAAGCAAGGTTTTCACTCTTTGCAAATGATATGATATACTTAGGGGACCAGAGAAAATAATGTAAAAAACTACATGAACCAATTAACAAATTCAGTAAAGGAGCAAGATATAAAATAAACTCACATAAATCATCCACATTTCTATATATGAACAACAATTCCCAAGAAAAAGAGATAGAAAAAGAAATTTCAATTAAATACAAGCAACATTAAATCCTTGAGAATCTACCTACCAATAAAACGCGGAAACTATATGAACACAATTACAAAGTACTTCTCTAAATAGTCAAATCAAAATAATTAAATCTAAAATAAAGTCAATGCTCATGTTAGATCGAGCTAATATAATAAAAATAACAATTCTACACAAATTAAATTACTTATTCAGTCATATACTAATCAAACTGCCAAATAAATACTTTACTGAGTGAGAAAAAATATTACCAAAATTCATCTAGATGAAAGGTCAAGAATGTCCAGGGAATTGATGAAAAAAAACAAATGTAAAAGAAGGTGAGCTAACACTTTCAAACCTAAAACTATGGCAGTCATCAAAACTGCCTGATACTGGTTAAGAAATAAAATAATGGAGCAGTGGATTAGAATAAGGTCAAAAGAAACAGCACGAAATGACTACAGTAATCTGCTGTTTGACAAACCCAAAGACATCAACTTTTCTAGGATAAGAACTCACTATTTGACAAAAAATTGTTGAGAAAACAGGAAAATAGTATGACAAAAACTAGACATAGTCCCACATCTCACACTCCATACAGGATTTGGACATAAAATGTGATATCATTATAAATTCAAAATGGATGATTTTGACTGTATTAAATTAAAATGTTTCTATACTAATAAAACTAACGCTGCCAAAATTAAAAGACAAACAGAAATCTGGGAAGCAATTTTCATCTAGGGGTTCTGAAAAAGGTCTCATTTCTAAAGTATATAGAGAATGGCATCAAATCCTTAAAGTTACAAGTTATTCCCCATTTGATAAATGGTGAAAGGCTATGACTGGGCAGTTTTCAAATGAACAAATTAAAACTATATATAGTCATATAAAAAAGGATCAAAATCATACTGATTAGGGAAATGCAAATTAAAATAACTATGAGGTTCTACCTCACACCTATCAGGTTGATTAAGATGACAAAAAGAGGAAAATATCAATGTTGGAAAAGTTGTGGGAGGATTGGGACATTAATGCACTGTTGGGAAAAGTACCAAAATATTTATAG
Organism: Macrotis lagotis; assembly: GCF_037893015.1. Classification (NCBI taxonomy): domain Eukaryota; kingdom Metazoa; phylum Chordata; class Mammalia; order Peramelemorphia; family Peramelidae; genus Macrotis; species Macrotis lagotis. The sequence continues at coordinate 581,024,171 of NC_133666.1, forward strand.
AAGCTCTTTTCGTAGTGACAAAGAATAGGAAATTTAGGGGAGGCTCATCCATTGGGTAATGGCTGAGCATGTATCATAGTATATGAACATTATGGAGTACTATTGTTCTTTAAGAAACTATGAATGGTCAGACTCTAGAGAAGCATGGAACAAATTACAGGATCGGATGCTGAATGAAGAGAGCAGAACTAAGAGAACATTGTATACATTTATAACAACATTCTGAGTTGGTCAACCTTATTGGATACAGCTCCTCTCAGTAGTTCAGGGAGCTAGGACAACCCTTTTAGACCAGCTCTGGACAATGCTATCCACATCCGGAGGAAGAAAAACAAAATGAAAGGAAACAAAAAACCTAAAGAATTTGAATGAACACTACCTTCACTTTTGAAAATTTTTCCTTATGTTTTTCTTTCCTATCCCATGGTTTTCTTTCTTTTCCCTTAATACTGATTCCTCATACAGAAAATGACTAATCTATAAATATGTTAAACACAAATGTGTATGTACAGAATTCACCAGACTATTCACCTCTGAGGAGAGGGGATTGGGAAGGGAGGTGGAAGAAAATTATGTGACTTAAAAATATGCATATGCTGTGTATGAATATTGAAAAACTTTCATAATATGCAATTGTAAAAATAAAATAAAAATATCAGTTAGAAAAAAAATGATTTTTTAAATCTGATTATGTTATTTCTATTAATCAGGTACTAAAATCATTTGTGTCTATGATTCTGGTGATTGTAACTATGGCTTAAGGAGCTCTCTGGCTAAACTCAGTCTTTAAATATCTTGCTTTGGGACTATACATCAAATTCCTTGGGACAGGCATGATCTTAAAACCATTTCATCTTCTAACTTAAAGGAACTTGAGATATATTTTGAAAGGTCTTGGACTTCACTGAATAATCTCTTTAGTATTCTAGGACTGGATGCAATTAGTACAATATCATCTATAAAAATGTCAAAAGCAGAACTTCCTTAGTAAGAAAAAAAGAGCATGAGTGGGATTTCATCATTTAAAGGGACTTGCACACTATTGTTCGATTAGAAACCAGGAGTGTTGAGAATTCAGAGAAGCCTGGAAGGATATGCATGAACTGATTCTGAGCATGACAAACAGAACCAGAAGAACTTTGTACACCCTAACATCTATATGGGGGGTGATGATCAACCTTAATGCACTTGCTCATTTCATCACTGCAACAATCAGGGACAATTTTAGGGTATCTGCAATGGAGAATAAAATCTATATCCAAAGAAAGAATTTTGAAGTTTAAATAAAGACCAAAGACTTTAATTTAAATTTTAAAAAAGATATCTTTTATGTAATTTTGCTATCCAATATATACTTTTTTTCCTAAAGGATGTGATTTCTCTCTCAACACATTCAATTTTGATCAATGTATAATACAGAAACAATGTAAAGACTATCAGACTGCCTTCTGTGGGGGGTCAGGGGAGGGAAGTTGTAACATTTAAAGAACAATAAAAAAATAATTAAAAGGACTTCCATTTGGACTCAGTGAAAGACATCATCATCCGTGTGAGTGGCAAGTGAAAAAATTGTTGACTCTGAAGTCAGATAACCTGGTTTCAAATCCCATGTCTTCCCTGTGGGACTTTTGGCAAGTATTTCATTTCTCTGGGTCTGTTTCTTGATCTGTAAAGTGAGAAGTTAAGTCTAGTTGGTGTTTAAATTTACTTCTAATTCTATCTGATTTTTGTCCAGAGTTTTCATTTTATAGAGCACAAGATCACACCGATGATAAGGAACAAAGTGGAGACAAGACCCCAGGATTTCAGTCTCCCAGCCCCATGCCAAGATATCACACAGAATTAAGTTAACAATGAGCAATAGCAACATCAGTAGGCAAAGACATCATGACGGGTGGTTAAAGTAAACAAATTATGTGTTCTCTCATGAAGAGTCTCTCAGAAATGACACATCCAAAAACTATTTTAAGGGACAAAAGTTCATTTCCTTAAACATAAACAAGATACGTATGATTGCTGGAATAACCCCTCATGCTCATATGTTGGCATCTGAGATCTCAGGGCCTAACAGACAGCAAAACCAGGGTCTAGATTCCCTGAAGCATTTCTTTTGACCAGTACCATTATCTTATAATTTTGAGATAGATTATAATAAACAGTTGTCACTTTAAAACAAACAATCTGGACAATGTATGAGCTCTGTGGAAAACTGAGAAAGTAAACAATCCAGGGCATCCCAGTTTCTTCTTTCTTTGAATCCCTTGGGAAGGCAAGCTCCAAATACTTCATTTTCTTCCCGAAAGCAGAAGGCTTTATTTTTAAAATAAAGCTGTTTATTTGGAACATCTGAGAACTGCTTCTTGAGGGACCACAGAGATGAATGACTTGGGAGTCCGACTGGAAAGGCATACATTCACCCTCCTCCTGTTGTTTCTTTTCCAAATTCAGATCCTCTGTCTCAGCGTTGACAGCCGCCCTCCTCCTGACGTCTGTTCCACACATACGGTTTTACCTGGACCAAAAGGTGAGGAGAGCAAAAGGAGAAAAAAAAATAATTAAATCCAATGAGGCCCTTACCTCTTTGCCCCAAATGCCTATTTTCTGTCTTTCCTCCTGTTTCTTTAAGGGGATCATTTAGGGCTAGGTAGGTCCCATGTCTCCTCATATTCCTCAATAGAGGCCAATGGAGGAAAAAATGTTGAACTTCCTTATTAAGGACAAAAATGTCATTTTCCTTTTGATTACTCCCTCTCCCATCTCCATCTCCATCTTCCCTTTCTGGTAGCTTGAGACCCCTTTCTGAGGGCTCTGGGGTGGTGAGAGCAGAAAATGGAAGATTCCCCCTATCTAATGCTGAACAAAGGAATTATGTGAAAACCTATTAAACTAGAAATTAAATCTTTCAGATGTTCCATAGGTCATTGCATTAGGGCAGGAGAGCTAATGGGCACTAATTAATTTGTGGATTGGATGAGTGTTTGTTGTTGTAGTGATTGTTATGATTGTTATTTATTTTTGTTTCTTGGCTGGAATATACAGGAATGAGTACATATATATATATATATATATATATATATATGTATATATATATATATATATAATTCTTTTAAAGACCATTTTGGGGACTAAGTTTCTAAAAGCAAAGAAAGAAGTAACTCCCCCACCCCCACCCCAGTTTCCAATAGAAACAAGGTACAGCTGTGCCTTAAGCAACCAGTTGACAAGCTTGTGTTTTCCCTGTGCAGGCTCTTATTCTTTTGTTCTAGAAGTGGTCACTGCAGTGCAGAGCCCAGCTCTCTGCTTAAGAATTCATGCTGTTTCCCTTGGCTCTCTATAGGGTAGAAGAAATTGCAGCTGTTTTAAATTTTAAATGGAGAAAAGTGGATTTTTTTTATCAAAAATACATCTCATGCTTGTCAGATATTTAAATATGTGTTGCTTAAACTGCAGTTTTTTTTAATCAGTGAATTAATTTCCTCCTCAGATTGCAATCCAAGTTTTAACCTTTGATACCATAGAATAAATGCATGGAGACACAATGAGACCTCGGGGCTGCTGAGGAGTTTGTTTGGTGAATAAATGAATAATAGGAGGATAAATGTTCACAAAAGAAAGTTTGGTCTAGAAATAAAAGATTCATTTGAAACTCTTGCTGGGCTGGCAGTAGGAACTACTGAACTATATTGTAGATAGAGCTCAGAGGGCATTTTCCCCAGGTCTCTGCTTATAAAGAGCATTGACAAACGTGCTCTCTTTGCACAGAAAAATGATGGTGATACAGAGCTTTTGAAATGGGAAGAACAGGGGAAAATAAAGGACTTTAGTCTAACAAAGTTTTTATTTTATAGTCTTTTTTTTAATTTTGTAGAGGAAGAAGAAGGTACATAGACCTGTGATTTCTTTCAAGCATTTAGGAAAGTCCTTTTGTGGAAATTCTTTCCACCAACGATATGTAATGCTTTCTCTTTTACTCATTAGAATTTATTTGCCTGGAGAAAGACACTAAGTGACTTTGATTATAGTAACACAGTCACTATCTGCCAGATGAAGGAATGTGGGATTTGGACACAGGTCTTTTGACTTCTTTTTTCTTTTTGTAATTTATTTTATTTTTAATGTATGACTTAAAATAAGCATTTCTTTAACAAAGCATAATAAAATATGATTGATCATGAAATTGAAAATATATTTTATACAACTTGTTATTTCTTTTAAATATATAATGAAATTTTCATATAAGGATTTTTTGTATTTTCCTTTTCCTTTTTTCCCTTCTCCCTCCACCCTAAAGATAGTAACCTTAGACACAAATATGTATGTTTATGAATTATTCCATGCATACTTTTGTTTACCAGATTTTCTCTGCATGCATACATCCTTTATTTTTGTATATTTACAATAGTCAAAATGACTTATTTTCTTCTAAGACTAGTCTTCAATTCACTTTACCTGCAGTCTTCCAAAGTAAAAATACTTTGCAAATAGTGTCTTGCTTTTTTTGCCCATTGGCACATTCATAATAATTTTGGTATTTTAAGTTCATAAGTTAAGTATAACATGTATACAATTTTCAGATAGAGACATTAAGTATTAGGAGGTTTAAATGTTGACCCAAAGTACCTATGTTTTTATTCATAATTTCCTCATCCCACTCCTAAACCTTCCCCAATTACAATATAAGCTTCTTCTTTTTGCCAATGGGGTTAAGTGATTTGCCCAAGATCACACAGCTAAGTTAAGTTTTAAATGTCTGAGATCAGATTTGAATTCAGGTCCTCCTGACTTCAGGGTTGGTGCTCCATGTACCACTTAGCTGCCCCTCCAATGTGAACTTCTTAAGAATAAAGACTGTTTTGGCCTTTGTTTCTTTCCCGTGTAATTATACAAAGCCTGGACCATGGAAAGCAATTGATAAATGTTTGTTGACTGATTTGTGGCACCAGCCAATTTCTGAGATGTAAATGCTCACCCTGAAAAATTTAACAATGAGCGCTCAGAAGTCTGTATGATCTACCTATAGAATATCCCTGTCTTGACCCATTTATTCTTTGTTTCTTTCTTTGTTTCTTTCTGTCTGTCTGTCTGTCGGTCTGTCTTTCTTTCTTTCTTGCAAGGCAATGGAGTTAAGTGACTTGTTCACAGTCACACAGCTAGGTAATTATTAAATGTCTAGGTCAGATTTGAACTCAGGTCCTCCTGACTCTACAGGGTTGGTGCTCTATCCACTTCACCTATCATTTGTTTCACTTCTAAGGCAAAAATAAGGAGTTGTCAGTGTTCTCTAAAGTCTATCTATATTTTTAGAAAAGAGTGGATGGAAGAGACAATTGAGGAGAGAGGAAAATAATATTTCATCAGTGTTTTATTCTATAGTTTCCCCATTAGCTTGTGACTTCAACAGAACCCTATGCTTAACTGACAAGGAAGAAGGAAGAAGTGATGGGAATTATGGACACCAGTGACTAACAGATGTAGGAACAGCTCTTTCCCCTGAGATTCTAAGCACTGTTGCAGGGAAATGGGTAAACAGCAAAGTTTAGAAAGCATCTCTCCCTTTGAAGATTTAATGACTTGATTTTAATGGTTGTATTTTCCACCCTCTTTTGGGGCAGTCAGTGATTCTTACTTTGGATGGAAATAGAATGTCCATTTTCACTCCCTGAGCTAATTAGAAATAAGGTATGTGTGACTTTAGAAAAAGCTCCCTAGTAAATATTGGCATTTAAAAATATAGTTCATGGGTTGGGAGCACATGGAGAATATATGCTGCCATCTGCAAGTCTTTTTTCATGACTATAATGAAGGTGCAGATGATCCAGCTTCAAATCCAACTTCTGCTGCTTCCTTCCTTCCTTCCATGGATGACCTAATCTTTTGGAGACTTAATTTGTAAAATGGAGTATTGGTAGAGAATGTCCTGAATGGTTTCTATGTTCTCTTCTAGCACCAGAGCTCTGATTCTGACATAACACCTAGTGCATACTTAATAAATATTTATTGATTGATAAGTTCAAACATTTAAATTTTCTTCCCTCCTTACCCTCAACCATCTTTCCAAAGAAGAATGCTGAAGTCATTTTATATTTTTTTAAGTAAGATGAAGTGTTGGAAGATAAATTTTAATGTTGAAATAACAGTCAATTCTAAAATTCCAAAGCATTAGAGATTATACTCTGGACTTTGGGGAGGTAATTAATTTGAGGGAAATAGCCATCCCTCAGAAGCCTCCATCATCAACTTTGTACTCTCTTCTACTCAGAACCAGATACCTGCTTGTGCCAGGCCATGAATATCAGAGGACAAAGCAAGGTCCAATGACAGTAATTTCCCTAGAGTGAGCTTTCATTCTGTGCCCAGGCTCACGTCAGGTACCTGTTCAGATGATAACACTTTATTAAAGGATGAAGTTTTGAGCATATCCAGAAATAATGAGGATTATTAATATCCAGTAGTATAAGAATATGGGAAAGAAGGACACAGGGGAGCATATGGCAGCATATGTCTATAATCCCTAATACCAGGGAGACTAATGATACTGAGCTATGAGATACAGTGGGCTAAACCATTAGGGTATCTGCATGGTAGAGCACCAGATAATAAGCACCAAGATAAAGAGCCCTTAGACTGCCTAATATGGAGAGAATCAGCCGACATTGAGAATAGATTAGTTCAAAAGTCCCATAATAATTAGTAAAGGAATCAAGGCTGGGTTTAGGCCTAGGAGAAATACAGATATGCATTTAGATGGAGGAAGAGGAGGAACAGAAGTAGAAAAAAGAAAAGGGAAAGGAGAACAAGAAAAAGAGGAGACAAAGAAGAAGGGGTAGGAGGAAGAGGAGGAGGAGAAGGAGGAGGAAGAAGAGAAGATAATGATGACTACAGAGAAGCATATAAAGAAGGTGAAGGTGGAGGAAAAGGACAATGACAACAATAAAGGTATTGATGAAGGTGAGGAACAAGAAGAGAAAGAACAATAAAAAAATCACAATATGGAGATTTAAAAGATTTGGACTCTAGTCTTGTCTCTTCTACTAATGAAGTATAACATTGGGCAAGTCACTTCATTTCTCTGTGTCTTCATTCCTTTCAAGTATAAACTGAAAAGACTGGAGGACTAAATTATTTGCAAGATTACATTCAGTTTTCAAATCCTACTATTCACAGAATCAAAAGAACTGAGGAGCAGAAGGGATCTCAGTAGTTATTTATTACAACTCATACATTAAAGGAATCCCTATTTTACCATACCAGAGTTGTTCAGGGTCTGTTTGAAGGTCTTCAAAAAGTCAAAATTGATCACCTCTAGAAGACAGTCCAAGATTCTAATTGAATTATTCATTTTACTCTTTCCCAATTTTGAGCTTGGTCCTTGATTATAATCTCTATGAAAAAGGTTATTCCTTTGCAACATTTAACTTGCTTGGAGGGCTTTTAATCCATACTCTGAATGACTAAACATTTTTCCCTCCTTTTCTAAACAGTAATAAATGGTATCCCTTTTCCTATCTCTAATTTTTAGTATTATAATTCAACAACATAAATGTTTTTTAGCTTCAAGCAACTGCATAATACAGTTTTTCCTGAAATTAAAAATAACTCCCTCTTACTATATTGCTAGTTGTCTCATTGCTGCATCTATCAGTAGATTTCAGAATTGACTCTACCACATACTGTGCAAACCTGAGTAAGTCATTTAACTTAAAAAAACAAAATTAGGATCACAGATTTAAGAGGAAAAGAGAACTTTAGTACCATCTATTCCAAACTTTTCATTTTACAAGTGGAGGAGCTAAGGTTTAGAGAAGTTACGTGCTTTGACAAAAATCACCCAGATGGATGCTAAATTGCAAAACTAGGTATTGAATCCAAATCCTCTGAGTTGAGATCCAGCATACTTTGCCTGGGTCTCAGTTTCCCCATCTTTATAATAGAGATAAAAATGCTTGTATCATCCATCTCACTGCTGTAGAGAAGACACATTGTAGGTCAATAAAGGGTCATAAATTATGTTCCTCACAGCCATTTTGAGAAACATTCAGGTAAGTGAAATGTTACCAAATTGATTCTTTCTCCTCTGGTACTGTAGAGGAGGAAGAAGACAAAAGTACTTGAGGCCATTTTTAACTGGGGTTGGAAAACCATCATAACAATGTGGAATGATAGGCTTAGAGATGGAAGGCAATTTATAGGTCATGTAGTTCAAATTTCATTATATAATGAGGAAACGCCAAGAGATTAAATAACTTGCTTAAATGGCAAGTAGCAAAAATGAAATTTGAACTGATTCAAACTGCCATCTTTATCCCATTGCACCAAAGGTCTTAATTCACGATACAGAAAACCTTCTGACCCTCTATTATCTAAGGCCCTTGAATTGTAGTCCTGAAAAACTTTAATCTGTGCCATTAGGATTTTTGTACTTGAATTCTCTATTGCTTTATCTTTGTCTCATTGGGGGAACCAAAGCCTGAAGCTACTTACTCCCTGCTTAGTGGGAGAAATGAAGCCTGTTTTCCCCTGGGCATTTATTTAACAATTGATGTATAAGTCTGACCTCTAGTGCTCATAGCTGAAACTACAGAGCTGCTTTTTAAAAAAAACAAGGTAAAGAGAGGAAAAAATTCAAACTTCTCTGGTACTTAGGGATGATCAAAAAGTTTTATTTGGACTTTCCACATTTCGGGAGGGGGGTGTTTGACACATCCTTGCCCCTGCAATGTAGAAAGGATAACTGAATAGATAGTTGGGTCAAATTAGGTTTCAGATTCAAAAATACTCAGTGAATATTAGAAATAATGGCACTGTATTGTGTCCCATGTTCATAATTTGTTACTATAACTTATAGCAAGAAGCTGCCCTTGTGTAACACAAATAGATGATTTAGAAGTTTTGCTTGCTGCATCTCTCATCCTGTCTCTATATTTATCTCCTTGTGTCTCTGTCTCTTTATCTCTGTCTCTGTCTCTGTTTCTGTCTCTCTATTCTTCATCTTTGGCCTCCTCCTTCTCCACATCCTCCTCCTCCTCCTTTTTCCTTCTTCTCCTTCCTCCTTTCTTCTTCTTCTTCTCCTTCTTCTTCTTCTTCTTCTTCTTCTTCTTCTTTCTTCTCCTTCTTCTTCTTCCTTCTCACTTTGACCAGGGAAATTTTGCCCTACTGTATTATTGTGTTTGCCCCTCCTCAGTAATCTATCCACAAAGTATTAAGTACATAAAACTTCAATGCTGATCATTGCTCTAAATGTTGACGTCTCCTAAGAGTTGATGCAGTGTTATCGAAAAAGATCATGCCAACAGGGAGATTATGCTATGATAAATGCATGAATTGGATTTTAAGTGAGGGAGTACTAAGTCATCAGCTTCATTCTATCCTCTAAAGTCATGCAGGTTCAATGGCTAGATATGAATCAGGACAACTGGCAATAGCCCAGAATATAAGCAATAAGGGTTAAAGACTTGCCCAAGATCACACAGCTAGTAAATGCCTGAGACTGGATTGGAACTTCGATCCTCCTGACTTCAGGTTCAGCACTGTGTCAACTACCCCTCAATAATTGTATACCTCGAGGAAGAGGAGGCGAGAGAATCCAAGTTTGTATTCCAAAAGTTGTTAGCTACATAACTTTGGCTGTAATTATATAAGAGGCCTCATCCTCAGTATTTATCTGAAAAATGGAAATAATGATGCTGGATCTCTGGCTAACAAAGTGTATTAATGAGCAAATATAAATTATTATTAATCATCTCAGCTTGTTGAGGTGAGGGTCAAACAAAATGATTGACCTTTTGCTTTTTCTTTCTTCTCTCTTATTTCCTTGCTTTTGTTCATTCTTTTCACTATGATTAAAATGGTCTCCAGTCCCTTCCCCTCCCCTCCCCCCACATCTTTGTCTATTGAATTTCCATGAAACTTTTCCAAAATTCTTCCCTTTCCTACATTTATCATGCTTGGCCGTGGTCAGAGAATATCTAGACAACTGTGTTTGGTTCTGTATGCTAGGAAGAGTGGTATGTTCAGGGAAGGAGAAATAATAAATTGGCTCAGGACCCACTTCACATGAGAGCTAATCAAAAGAATTGGGAAAGAACTTTTTTAATTTTATTTTTATTTGGGGGTGGGAATGGTTCATAGAAGTACAACTGAAGAGCTGACAGAGACTCTTGAAGGCTACTATCTCATTCAACTCCTTTATTTTGTGATAAGGAAGCTAAATCCCAGAGAAGTCAAATAATCTGCTGAAACTCACAGAGATAATAAATATCCAAGGAAGAATGAAAATTTAACTTTTATGACTTCAAATTCAGAACCCTTTTTACTCATTCTTCCATGTTATTATTTATATGTATCTGAAAGATTGCCTATGAAAGAGGGATCAGATTTGTTCTTACAGATTAGCAATATATATAACAATATATAGTGGTTGCAGAGATTCAATTCTTCATTTAAGTGTAACCCCTTGCTTTGGGGAAGCTAGGTGATATAATGGATAGTGTGCTAGAAGTGAAGTCAGAATGATTCATCTTCATGAGTATAAATCTGACTTCAGATATTTACTAGTTGTGTGATTGTGGGCAAATCATTTAATCCTATTTGCCTCAGTTCCTGATCTGTAAAAGGAACTGGAGAAGGAAATGATAAAACCACTCTAGTATCTTTGCCAAGAATTTGTGATCCAAATAGGGTCATAAAAAGTCAGACACAACTAAAATGACTGAACAATAATAAATTCTTGTGTTAAAGGCTCTCACCGGACATGGAGGACCTAGGTTAAACTTTCAAGACCTCAATTTTCTATAATTCATTGCCCCTACCTTAGTAGAAATTGGGAAACTCAATGCCTAACATTACCCAGGATCACCTTACAAGCACTAACACCCCTAAGGCTCAAAACAAAAAAGTTTTATTTTTTCCATTAAAGAACCTAGGAAAGTTTCATATCTTAAGACTCAGAAGGTCAAGAGACAAGTGTATAGCCAAGTAGGGTCAAGAGATAGTAGCCTTACATGCCCTAGAAACCTGCATCACCAGTATTGCCCTAACTGAAGTTCTAATAATGGGAAAACTGTAGTTTATTCTTCTATTTTGGCAGTGAGGTTCTTAAACACTCTGGGGTTATTTGTATCATTTTGGTATGAATACTTTGCAAAACTTATAGTCCATTATAAAATAAGTTACTATTAATATTATTAATGATCCCAGTCTTATCAGATCTCTGAACTGGTGAGGGCTTCTTTTTCTGAGTTTTTTGCTGCACTCTGCAAGCCTAAGAAATATTTATAGAACAATACAGGGGAATGCTTGTAAATGGTCTATTAGGGAAAAAATATAAAACAATTTCACTGTTTCACTATGATGCTAAATCCAAGAGTTGATATTCTATAGCTCACTGCTTCTTCTTTATTGTATCAAATCCCATAACTTTGCATATCAAGATTTAAACTTTGATAGAGCTCATGATTCATATTGCTTTTGACAGTTAATACAAGTGAATATAATATAGCCCTGTCACCTGTGAAAATTCTGAATGTCCATGTTTCTTTCTCTACATATACTTCTTGGGAATTTTTACCAGCAACATTCAATTCAACAGACATTTATTACATGCTAATGATGGGCAA